>NW_027671359.1:0-287000 GCF_964165515.1 Mesoplodon bidens
GACAAATCTCATGGAACATACTGATGAAAAGGGACATGGAGCATTGTGATTACAGGGGTCTTGGAACATTGTGATGTCAAGGGCATGGAGCATTGTGAGGAGAAGGCCAAGGAGCGTTCTAATGACATGAGTCATTGAGCTTTGTGATGACAGGGGCATGGAGCATTGTGATTACAGTGGTCTTGGAGCATTGTGATGAAAAGGGCATGGATCATTGTGATGAAAAAGGCATGGAGCCTTTTCACGACAGGGTTCAAGGAGCATACAGAT
Organism: Mesoplodon bidens; assembly: GCF_964165515.1. NCBI lineage: Eukaryota > Metazoa > Chordata > Mammalia > Artiodactyla > Ziphiidae > Mesoplodon > Mesoplodon bidens. The sequence continues at coordinate 271 of NW_027671359.1, forward strand.
AACAAGTGTCGGGGAGCATTTTGATGACAAGTGTATTGAGCATTGTGATGACAAAGGTCATGGAGCATTGTGATGAGAAGACCATGGATAATTGTGATGACGAGCGTAATGGGGCATTGTGATGACAAGTGTTAAGGAATATTGTGATCACAAGTGTTTGGAGCATTGTTATGACAGAGCTCATGGAGCATTTTGATTTCATTGTGATGACAATAGCATGAAGCATTATGATGATGGGCATGGTGCATTGTGATGACAGGGTTCATGGATCATTGAGATGAAAAGGGGCATGGAGCATTGAGATTACAGGGGTCTTGGAGCATTGTGATGAGAAGGATCCTGGAGCCTTATGAAGACAAGGCCATGGAGCATTGTGATGACATGTGTCATGGAGCATTTTGATGACAAGATCAAGGAGTAGTGTGATGAGAGCTTTCATGGAGCATCGTGATGACAATGACATGGAGTATTGTGATGCCAAGGGTCATGGATCTTTGTGATGACAAAGTTAATGGAGCATTTTGATGACAAGGGTGTTGTGCATTGTGATGAGAAGGGCAGGGATCATTTTGATGACAGGGTCATGGAGCAATTTGATGAAAAGGGTCATTGAGCATTTTGATGACAGGGTTTATGGAACATTGTGATGTCAGGGGTCATCGAACATAGTGATGATTATGCATGTAGCATGGTGAAGACAGGAGTCATGGAACATTGTGATGCCAGGGGTGAGGGTGTATTGTGACGAATAGTGATGTAACATTGTGATATCAGTGGTGAGAGAGCATTTTGATGAGAAGTGCATGGAGCATTGTGATGACAAGGTTTATGGAGCATTGTGATGACAAATTTGTGGCCCGTTGTGATGAAAAGTGCATGGCACATTGTGATGACAAGGGTCATGGAGCATTTTTCTGACAATGGCATGGAACATTGTGATGACAAGGGTCACGGAGCATTGTGATGAAAAGTTCATGGAGCATTGTGGTTACAAAGGTCACAGATCCTTGTGATGATGCAGGCATGGACCATTTTGATGACAAATGTTTTGAAGCATTGTGATGACTGGAGTCACGGAGCATTTTGATTACAGGGCTCTTGGAGCACTGTGATGACAAGGCATGGAGCATTTTGATGAGAAGGACATGGAACATTCTGATGACATGTGTCATGGAGCTTTGTGATGATAAGGGCATGGAGCATTGTGATTACAGGGGTCTTGGAGCATTCTGATGACAAGTGTCTTGGAGCCTTGTGATGACAATGCCATGGAACATTGTGATGGCAGGGGTCATGGATCATTGTTATGATGGGGTAATGGAGCATTGTGATGAGAAGGGAAAGGACCATTGTGATTTCAATGTTTATGGATCATTGCGATGACAATTTTGTGGAACATTGTGATTAAAAGCGTGTGGCACTTTGTGATGGCAAGGGTCATGGAGCATTTTTCTGACAAAGGCATGGAGCATTGTGATGACAAGAGTCACGGAGCATTGTGATGAAAAGTTCATCGAGCATTGTGGTTATAACAGTCACAGATCCTTGTGATGATGCGGGCATGGACCATTGTGATGACAAATATTATGAAGCATTGTGATGAATGGAGTCATGGAGCAATGTGATGACAGGGGTCATGGAGCACTGTGATGACAAGGGCATGGAGCATTGTGATGATAGGGGCATGGAGCATTGTGATGAGAAGTTCATGGAGTATTTTGAAGAAAGTTGTCAGGGAGCATTGTGATGACATATGTCATGGTCCATTGTGATGACGATGGCAGGGAGCATTGTGATGCCAAATGTAATGTAGGATTGTAATGACAAATATAATGAAGCATTCTGATGACTAGGGCTTCGAGCATTATGATGAAAAGGGCCATAGAGAATTTTTATGACAAGTCATGAAGAATTGTGATGACAAGGTCCTGGAGAATTTTGATGAGAAAACCATGGAGCCTTGTGATGACAAATTTCATGAAGCATACTGAAGAAAAGGGACATGGACCATTGTGATTACAGGGGTCTTGGAATTTTCTGATGACATGGGCATGGAGCTTTGAGAGGAAAAGGACAAGGAGCATTCTAATGACATACGTCATTGAGCTTTGTGATGACAAGGGCATGGAGCATTGTGATGCCAAATATAATGGAGGATTGTGATGACAAATATAATGGAGCATTGTGATGACAAGCGCATGGAGCAATGTGATTACAGGGGTCTTGGAGCATTGTGATGAAAAGGGCATGGATCATTGTGATGAAAACGGCATGAAGCCTTGTCATGACAGGTTTCAAGGAACATACAGACAACAAATGTCAAGGAGCATTTTGATGACAAGTGTATTGAACATTGTGATGACAAAGGTCATGGAGCATTGTCATGAGAAGACCATGGATAATTCTGATGATGGGCGTCATGGGGCATTGTGATGACAAGATTTATGGAATATTGTGATCACAAGGGTTTGGAGCATTGTTATGACAGAGGTCATGGAGCATTTTGATTTCATTGTGACGACAATAGCATGAAGCATTATGATGATGGGCATGGTGCATTGTGATGACAGGGTTCATGGATCATTGAGATGAAAAGGAGCATGGAACATTGTGATTACCGGGGTCTTGGAGCATTGTGATGTGAAGGGTCATGGAGCCTTGTGATGACAAGGCCATGGATCATCGTGATGGCAGCGGTCATGGAGCATTGTTATGACAACGGTAATGGAGCATTGTGATGGCAAGGGCGTGGAGCATTGTGATGAGAAGGCCATGGAGCATTCTGATGACATGTGTTATGGAGCTTTGTGATGACAATGGCATGGACCAATGTGATGAGAGCGTTCATGGAGCATCGTGATGACAATGACATGGAGCATTGTGATGCCAAGTGTCATAGATCTTTGTGATGACAAAGGTCATGGAGCATTTTCATGACAAGGGTGTTGTGCATTGTGATGAGAAGGGCAGGGAGCATTGTGATGACAGGGTCATGGAGCAATTTGTTGTAAAGGGTCATGGAACATTTTGATGGCAGGGGGTATGGAACATTGTGATGTCAGGTGTCATGGAGCATTTTGATGAAAGGGGTCATGGAGCATTTTGATGACAGGGGTTATGGAACATTGTGATGTCAGGGTCATCGAACATTGTGATGATAATGCATGTAGCATTGTGATGACAGGAGTCATGGAACATTGTGATGACTGGGATGAGGGAGTATTGTGACGAATAGTGATGTAATATTGTGATATCAGTGGTGAGAGAGCATTTTGATGAGAAGTGCATGGAGCATTGTGATGACAAGGTTCCTGGAGCATTGTGATGACTAGAATGTGAAGCACTTTGATGACAAGAGAATGGTGCATTGTGATGACATGTGTCGTGGAGCATTGTGCTGACAAGCGCATGGAGCACTGTGATGACAAGTGTCATGGAGCATTGTGCTGAGAAAGGCATAGAGCATTGTGATGACAAGGGTCAAAGAGCATTGTGATGAAAAGTTCATGGAGCATTGTGGTTAAAATGGTCACAGAGACTGTTGACGACGAGGGCATGGACCATTGTGATGACAAAGGTCATGAAGCATTGTGATGACTGGAGTCACAGAGCATTGTGATGACAGGGGTCATGCAGCACTGTGATAACAAATGCAGGTAGCATTGTGATGACAAGGGCATGGAGCATTGGTCTAATAAGTTTCATGGATTATTGTGATGACAGTTGGAAGGGCACATTGTGATGGCAAGGGCATGGAGCATTGTGATGACCAGGTCATGCAGTATTTTGAAGACAGGTGTCAGGGAGCATTGTGATGACATATGTAATGGCCCATTGTGATGACAATGGCATGAGCATTGTGATGCCAAATGTCATTGAGGATTCTGATGACAAAGGTAATGGAGCATTGTGATGACAATGGCTTGGAACATTGTGATGACAAGGGTCAGGGAGCATTGTGCTGACAAGTGCATGGAAAATTGTGATGACAAGGGTCAAGGAGAATTCTGATGACAAGCTTGTGAAGTATTTTGATGACAATGGCATGGAGCATTGTGATGAAAGCGGCATGGGGCATTGTGATGAAAAAGGCATGGAGCCTTTTCGTGACTGGGTTCAAGGAGCATTCTGACGACAAGTGTCAGGGAGCATTGTGATGACAATTGTACTGAGAATTGTGATGACAAAGGTCATGGAGCATTGTGATGAAAAGGGCATGGAATATTGTGATGACAGGCATCATGGAGCGTTGTGATGACAAGTGTTATGGAACTTTGTGATCACAAGGGTTTGGAGCATTGTGATTACAGAGGTCATGGATCATTTTGATTTCAAGGAGCATGGAGCATTGTGATGACAAGAGCATGAAGCAATGTGATCCCAAGGTTCACGGAGGATTATGATGACAAAGGTAATGGAGTATTATGATGACAAGCGCATAGAGCATTGTTATGACAATGTCATAAAGAATTTTGCTGACAAAGGCCTGGAGCATTGTGATGACAGTTGTCATGGAGCACTGTGATGACAAGCGTCAAGGAGCATTGTGAATGCAGGGGTCATGGAGCATTGGGATGAACAGGGGCATGAATCATTGTGATTACAGGGCTCTTGGAGCATTGTGATAACAAGGGCTTGGAGCATTGTGAGGAAAATGCCATGGAGCATTCTGCTGACATGCGTCATGGAGCTTTGTGATGACAAGGGCATGGAGCATTTTGATTAAAGGGGTCTTGGATCATTGTGATGAAAAGGACATGTATCATTGTGATGAAAAAGGCATGGAGCCTTTTCATGACAGGATTCAAGGAGCATACCGACAACAAGTGTCCGGGAGCATTGTGATGACAAGTGTATTGAGCATTGTGATGACAAATTTCATGGAGCATTGTGATGAGAAGACCATGGATATTTGTGATGATGAGCGTCAGTGGGTGATGTGATGATAAGTGTTATGGAACATTGTGATCACAAGGGTTTGGAGCATTATTATGACAGAGGTCATGGAGCATTTTGATTTCATTGTGATGACAATAGCATAAAGCATTAAGATGATGGGCATGGTGCATTGTGATGACAGGGTTCATGGAGCATTGAGATGAAAAGGGGCATGGAGCATTGTAATTACAGGGGTCTTGGAGCATCGTGATGACAAGGGCATGCAGCATTGTGATGAAAAGGCCATGGAACATTCTGATGACATGCGTCATGGAGCTTTGTGATGCCAAGGGCATGGAGCATTGTGATTAACAGGGTCTTGGATCATTGTGATGGCAAGGGTCATGGAGTCTTGTGATGACAAGGCCATGAAACATTGTGATGGCAGGGGTTATGGAGCATTGTTATGACAGAGGTAATGGAGCATTGTGATGAGAAGGGTCATGGAGCCTTGTGATGACAAGGCCATTGATCCTCGTGATGGCAGGGTTCATGGAGCATTGTCATGACAGGGGTAATGGAGCATTGTGATGGCAAGGGCATGGAGCATTGTGATGAGAAGGGCATCGAGCATTGTGATGACAAGTGTCATGGAGCTTTGTGATGACAAAGACATGAAGAAATGTGATGAGAGCGTTCATGGAGAATTGTGATGACAATGACACGGAGCATTGTGATGCCAAGTATCATGGAGCTTTGTGATGACAAATGTCATGGAACATTTTTAAGACAAGCGCATTGTGCATTGTGATGAGAATGGCAGGGAGCATTTTGATGACAGGGTCATGCAGCAATTTGATGAAAAGTGTAATGGAACGTTTTGATGACAGGGGTCATGGAACATTGTGATGTCAGGGGTCATGGAACATTGTGATGACAAGGGCATGTAGCTTTGTGATGACAGGGTCATGGAACATTGTGATTAGAGGGCTGAGGGAGTGTTGTGATGACTAGTGTTGGAACATTGTGATATCTGTGGTGAGAGAGTATTTGGATGAGAAGTGCATGGAGCATTGTGATTACAAGGTTTATGGAGCATAGTGATGAAAGCTTTTGGACCGTTGTGATGAAAAGTGCGTGGCACTTTGTGATGCCAAGGGTCATGGAGCATTGTTCTGACAAAGGCATGGAGCATTGTGATGACAATGGTCATGGAGCATTTTGATGAAAAGTTCATGGATCATTTTGGTTACAAATGTCACAGAGCATTGTGATGACGCAGGCATGGACCATTGTGATGACAAACGTTATGAAGCATTGTGATGACTGGAGTCACGTAGCATTGTGAAGACAGGGTTCATGGAGCATTGTGATGACAAGGGCATGGAGCACTGTGATGACAAGTGCATGGAGCACTGCTCTGACAAGTTTCATAGATTATTGTGATGACACTGGTCATGCAGCATGGTGATGACAAGGGCATGGAACATTGTGACGAGAAGGTTATGGAGTATTGTAAAGACAGGTGTCAGGGAGCATTGTGATGACATATGTCATGGTCCATTGCGATGACAATGGCAGGGAGCATTGTGATGCCAAAAGTAATGGAGGATTGTGATGACAAATATAATGGACCATTGTGATGACTAGTGCTTGGAGCATTATGATGACAAGGGCCATTGATAATTTTCATGACAAGTCTTGAAGCATTGTGATGACAAGGTACTGGAGCATTGTGATAAGAAAATCATGGAGCCTTGTGATGACAAATCTCATGGAACATACTGATGAAAAGGGACATGGAGCATTGTGATTACAGGGGTCTTGGAACATTGTGATGTCAAGGGCATGGAGCATTGTGAGGAGAAGGCCAAGGAGCGTTCTAATGACATGAGTCATTGAGCTTTGTGATGACAGGGGCATGGAACATTGTGATTACAGTGGTCTTGGAGCATTGTGATGAAAAGGGCATGGATCATTGTGATGAAAAAGGCATGGAGCCTTTTCACGACAGGGTTCAAGGAGCATACAGATAACAAGTGTCGGGGAGCATTTTGATGACAAGTGTATTGAGCATTGTGATGACAAAGGTCATGGAGCATTGTGATGAGAAGACCATGGATAATTGGGATGACGAGCGTAATGGGGCATTGTGATGACAAGTGTTAAGGAATATTGTGATCACAAGTGTTTGGAGCATTGTTATGACAGAGCTCATGGAGCATTTTGATTTCATTGTGATGACAATAGCATGAAGCATTATGATGATGGGCATGGTGCATTGTGATGACAGGGTTCATGGATCATTGAGATGAAAAGGGGCATGGAGCATTGTGATTACAGGGGTCTTGGAGCATTGTGATGAGAAGGATCCTGGAGCCTTATGAAGACAAGGCCATGGAGCATTGTGATGACATGTGTCATGGAGCATTTTGATGACAAGATCAAGGAGTAGTGTGATGAGAGCTTTCATGGATCATCGTGATGACAATGACATGGAGTATTGTGATGCCAAGGGTCATGGATCTTTGTGATGACAAAGTTAATGGAGCATTTTGATGACAAGGGTGTTGTGCATTGTGATGAGAAGGGCAGGGATCATTTTGATGACAGGGTCATGGAGCAATTTGATGAAAAGGGTCATTGAGCATTTTGATGACAGGGTTTATGGAACATTGTGATGTCAGGGGTCATCGAACATAGTGATGATTATGCATGTAGCATGGTGAAGACAGGAGTCATGGAACATTGCGATGCCAGGGGTGAGGGTGTATTGTGACGAATAGTGATGTAACATTGTGATATCAGTGGTGAGAGAGCATTTTGATGAGAAGTGCATGGAGCATTGTGATGACAAGGTTTATGGAGCATTGTGATGACAAATTTGTGGCCCGTTGTGATGAAAAGTGCATGGCACATTGTGATGACAAGGGTCATGGAGCATTTTTCTGACAATGGCATGGAACATTGTGATGACAAGGGTCACGGAGCATTGTGATGAAAAGTTCATGGAGCATTGTGGTTACAAAGGTCACAGATCCTTGTGATGATGCAGGCATGGACCATTTTGATGACAAATGTTATGAAGCATTGTGATGACTGGAGTCACGGAGCATTTTGTTTACAGGGCTCTTGGAGCACTGTGATGACAAGGCATGGAGCATTTTGATGAGAAGGACATGGAACATTCTGATGACATGTGTCATGGAGCTTTGTGATGATAAGGGCATGGAGCATTGTGATTACAGGGGTCTTGGAGCATTCTGATGACAAGTGTCTTGGAGCCTTGTGATGACAATGCCATGGAACATTGTGATGGCAGGGGTCATGGATCATTGTTATGATGGGGTAATGGAGCATTGTGATGAGAAGGGAAAGGACCATTGTGATTTCAATGTTTATGGATCATTGCGATGACAATTTTGTGGAACATTGTGATTAAAAGCGTGTGGCACTTTGTGATGGCAAGGGTCATGGAGCATTTTTCTGACAAAGGCATGGAGCATTGTGATGACAAGAGTCACGGAGCATTGTGATGAAAAGGTCATCGAGCATTGTGGTTATAACAGTCACAGATCCTTGTGATGATGCGGACATGGACCATTGTGATGACAAATATTATGAAGCATTGTGATGAATGGAGTCATGGAGCAATGTGATGACAGGGGTCATGGAGCACTGTGATGACAAGGGCATGGAGCATTGTGATGATAGGGGCATGGAGCATTGTGATGAGAAGTTCATGGAGTATTTTGAAGAAAGTTGTCAGGGAGCATTGTGATGACATATGTCATGGTCCATTGTGATGACGATGGCAGGGAGCATTGTGATGCCAAATGTAATGTAGGATTGTAATGACAAATATAATGAAGCATTCTGATGACTAGGGCTTCGAGCATTATGATGAAAAGGGCCATAGAGAATTTTTATGACAAGTCATGAAGAATTGTGATGACAAGGTCCTGGAGCATTTTGATGAGAAAACCATGGAGCCTTGTGATGACAAATTTCATGAAGCATACTGAAGAAAAGGGACATGGACCATTGTGATTACAGGGGTCTTGGAATTTTCTGATGACATGGGCATGGAGCTTTGAGAGGAAAAGGACAAGGAGCATTCTAATGACATACGTCATTGAGCTTTGTGATGACAAGGGCATGGAGCATTGTGATGCCAAATATAATGGAGGATTGTGATGACAAATATAATGGAGCATTGTGATGACAAGCGCATGGAGCAATGTGATTACAGGGGTCTTGGAGCATTGTGATGAAAAGGGCATGGATCATTGTGATGAAAACGGCATGAAGCCTTGTCATGACAGGTTTCAAGGAACATACAGACAACAAATGTCAAGGAGCATTTTGATGACAAGTGTATTGAACATTGTGATGACAAAGGTCATGGAGCATTGTCATGAGAAGACCATGGATAATTCTGATGATGAGTGTCATGGGGCATTGTGATGACAAGATTTATGGAATTTTGTGATCACAAGGGTTTGGAGCATTTTTATGACAGAGGTCATGGAGCATTTTTATTTCATTGTGACGACAATAGCATGAAGCATTATGATGATGGGCATGGTGCATTGTGATGACAGGGTTCATGGATCATTGAGATGAAAAGGAGCATGGAACATTGTGATTAACGGGGTCTTGGAGCATTGTGATGTGAAGGGTCATGGAGCCTTGTGATGACAAGGCCATGGACCATCGTGATGGCAGCGGTCATGGAGCATTGTTATGACAAAGGTAATGGAGCATTGTGATGGCAAGGGCGTGGAGCATTGTGATGAGAAGGCCATGGAGCATTCTGATGACATGTGTCATGGAGCTTTGTGATGACAATGGCATGGACCAATGTGATGAGAGCGTTCATGGAGCATCGTGATGACAATGACATGGAGCATTGTGATGCCAAGTGTCATAGATCTTTGTGATGACAAAGGTCATGGAGCATTTTCATGACAAGTGTGTTGTGCATTGTGATGAGAAGGGCAGGGAGCATTGTGATGACAGGGTCATGGAGCAATTTGTTGTAAAGGGTCATGGAACATTTTGATGGCAGGGGTTATGGAATATTGTGATGTCAGGTGTCATGGAGCATTTTGATGAAAGGGGTCATGGAGCATTTTGATGACAGGGGTTATGGAACATTGTGATGTCAGTGTCATCGAACATTGTGATGATAATGCATGTAGCATTGTGATGACAGGAGTCATGGAACATTGTGATGACAGGGATGAGGGAGTATTGTGACGAATAGTGATGTAATATTGTGATATCAGTGGTGAGAGAGCATTTTGATGAGAAGTGCATGGAGCATTGTGATGACAAGGTTCCTGGAGCATTGTGATGACTAGAATGTGAAGCACTTTGATGACAAGCGAATGGTGCTTTGTGATGACATGTGTCGTGGAGCATTGTGCTGACAAGCGCATGGAGCACTGTGATGACAAGTGTCATGGAGCATTGTGCTGAGAAAGGCATAGAGCATTGTGATGACAAGGGTCAAAGAGCATTGTGATGAAAAGTTCATGGAGCATTGTGGTTAAAATGGTCACAGAGACTGTTGACGACGAGGGCATGGACCATTGTGATGACAAAGGTCATGAAGCATTGTGATGACTGGAGTCACAGAGCATTGTGATGACAGGGGTCATGCAGCACTGTGATAACAAATGCAGGTAGCATTGTGATGACAAGGGCATGGAGCATTGGTCTAATAAGTTTCATGGATTATTTTTTTTTAAGTTTATTTATTTATTTTTTTAATTAGTTTCTGCTTTATAACAAAGTGAATCAGTCATACATATACATCTGTTCCCACATCCCTTCCCTCATGCATCTCCCTCCCTCCCACCCTCCCCATCCCACCCCTCCAGGCGGTCACAAAGCACCGAGCTGATCTCCCTGTGCTCTGCGGCTGCTTCCCACTATCTATCTACCTTACGTTTGGTAGTGTATACACCTCCATGCCTCTCTTTCGCCTTATCACAGCCCACCCTTCCCCCTCCCCATATCCTCAAGTCCATTCTCAAGTAGGTCTGCGTCTTCATTCCCGTTTTGCCCCTAGGTTCTTCATGACATTTTTTTTTTTTTAATTCCGTATATATGTGTTAGCATACGGTATTTGTCTTTCTCTTTCTGACTAACTTCACTCTGTATGACAGACTCTAGGTCCATCCACCTCATTACAAATAGCTCAGTTTCGTTTCTTTTTATGGCTGAGTAATATTCCATTGTATATATGTGCCACATCTTCTTTATCCATTCATCCGATGATGGACACTTAGGTTGTTTCCAGCTCCGGGCTATTGTGAATAGAGCTGCAATGAACATTTTGGTACATGTCTCTTTTTGAATTATGGTTTTCTCAGGGTATATGCCCAGTAGTGGGATTGCTGGGTCATATGGTAGTTCTATTTGTAGTTTTTTAAGGAACCTCCATACCGTTCTCCATAGTGGCTGTACCAATTCACATTCCCACCAGCAGTGCAAGAGTGTTCCCTTTTCTCCACACCCTCTCCAGCATTTATTGTTTCTACATTTCTTGATGATGGCCATTCTGACTGGTGTGAGATGATATCTCATTGTAGTTTTCATTTGCATTTCTCTAATGATTAATGATGTTGAGCATTCTTTCATGTGTTTGTTGGCAGTCTGTATATCTTCTTTGGAGAAATGCCTATTTAAGTCTTCTGCCCATTTTTGGATTGGGTTGTCAGTTTTTTTGCTATTGAGCTGCATGTGCTGTTTATAAATTTTGGAGATTAATCCTTTGTCAGTTGCTTCATTTGCAAATATTTTCTCCCATTCTGAGGGTTGTCTTTTGGTCTTCTTTATGGTTTCCTTTTCTGTGCAAAAGCTTTGAAGTTTCATTAGGTCCCATTTGTTTATCTTTGTTTTTATTTCCATTTCTCTAGGAGGTGGGTCCAAAAGGATCTTGCTGTGATTTATGTCATAGAGTGTTCTACCTATGTTTTCCTCTAAGAGTTTGATAGTCTCTGCCCTTACATTTAAGTCTTTAATCCATTTTGAGCTTATTTTTGTGTATGGTGCTAGGGAATGATCTAATCTCAAACTTTTACATGTCCCTGTCCAGTTTTCCCAGCACCACTTATTGAAGAGGCTGTCCTTTCTCCACTGTCCATTCCTGCCTCCTTTATCAAAGATAAGTTGGCCATATGTGCGTGGGTTTATCTTTGGGCTTTCTATCCTGATCCACTGATCTATCTTACTGTTTTTATGCCAGTACCAGACTGTCTTAATTACTGTAGCTTTGTAGTATAGTCTGAAGTCAGGGAGCCTGATTCCTCCAGCTCCGTTTTTCGTTCTCAAGATTGCTTTAGCTATTCGGGGCCTTTTGTTTTTCCAAACAAATTTTGAAATTTTTTGTTCTAGTTCTGTGAAAAATGCCATTGGTAGTTTGATAGGGATTGCATTGAATCTGTAGATTGCTTTCGGTAGTAGAGTCATTTTCACAATATTGATTCTTCCAATCCAGGAGCATGGTATATCTCTCCATCTATTTGTATCATCTTTAATTTCTTTCATCAGTGTCTTATAGTTTTCTGCATACAGGTCTTTTGTCTCCTTAGGTAGGTTTATTCCTAGATATTTTATTCTTTTTGTTGCGATGGTAAATGGGAGTGTTTTCTTGATTTCATTTTCAGATTTTTCATCATTAGTGTACAGGAATGCCAGAGATTTCTGTACATTAATTTTATATCCTGCTACTTTACCAAATTCATTGATTAGCTCTAGTAGTTTTTCGGTAGCATCTTTAGGATTCTCTATGTATAGTATCATGTCATCTGCAAACAGTGACAGCTTTACTTCTTCTTTTCCAATTTGGATTCCTTTTATTTCCTTTTCTTCTCTGATTGCTGTGGCTAAAACTTCCAAAACTATGTTGAATAAGAGTGGTGAGAGTGGGCAGCCTTGTCTTGTTCCTGATCTTAGTGGAAATGGTTTCAGTTTTTCACCATTGAGGACAATGTTGGCTGTGGGTTTGTCATATATGGCCTTTATTATGTTGAGGAAATATCCCTCTATACCTACTTTCTGCAGGGTTTTTATCATAAATGGGTGTTGAATTTTGTCGAAAGCTTTCTCTGCATCTATTGAGATGATCATATGGTTTTTCTCCTTCAACTTGTTAATATGGTGTATTACATTGATTGATTTGCGTATATTGAAGAATCCTTGCATTCCTGGGATAAACCCCACTTGATCATGGTGTATGATCCTTTTAATGTGCTCTTGGATTCTGTTTGCTAGTATTTTGTTGAGGATTTTTGCATCTTTGTTCATCAGTGATATTGGCCTGAAGTTTTCTTTCTTTGTGACATCCTTGCCTGGTTTTGGTATCAAGGTGATGTCGGCCTCGTAGAATGAGTTTGGGGTGTTCCTCCCTCTGCTATATTTTGGAAGAGTTTGAGAAGGATAGGTGTTAGCTCTTCTCTAAATGTTTGATAGAATTCACCTGTGAAGCCATCTGGTCCTGGGCTTTTGTTTGATGGAAGATTTTTAATCACAGTTTCAATTTCAGTGCTTGTGATTGGTCTGTTCATATTTTCTATTTCTTCCTGAGTCAGTCTTGGCCGGTTGTGCATTTCTAAGAATGTGTCCATTTCTTCCAGGTTGTCTATTTTATTGGAATAGAGTTGCTTATAGTAATCTCTCATAATCTTTCGTATTTCTGCAGTGTCAGTTGTTACTTCTCCTTTTTCATTTCTAATTCTATTGATTTGAGTCTTCTCCCTTTTTTTCTTGATGAGTCTGGCTAATGGTTTGTCAATTTTGTTTATCTTCTCAAAGAACCAGCTTTTAGTTTGGTTGATCTTTGCTATCGTTTCCTTCATTTCTTTTTCATTTATTTCTGATCTGATCTTTATGATTTCTTTCCTTCTGCTAGCTTTGGGGTATTTTTGTTCTTCTTTCTCTAATTGCTTTAGGTGCAGGGTCAGGTTGTTTACTCGAAATGCTTCCTGTTTCTTAATGTGGGATTGTATTGCTATAAACTTCCCCCTTAGAACTGCTTTTGCTGCGTCCCATATGTTTTGGGTCGTCGTGTATCCATTGTCATTTGTTTCTAGGTATTTTTTAATTTCCTCTTTGATTTCTTCAGTGATCACTTCGTTATTGAGTAGTGTATTGTTTAGCCTCCATGTGTTTGTATTTTTTACACATCTTTTCCTGTAATTGATGTCTAGTCTCATAGCATTGTGGTCGGAGAAGATACTTGATACAATTTCAATTTTCTTAAAATTACCGAGGCTTGATTTGTGACCCAAGATATGATCTATCCTGGAGAATGTTCCATGAGCACTTGAGAAAAATGTGTATTCTGTTGTTTTTGGATGGAATGTCCTATAAATATCAACTAAGTCCATCTCGTTTAATGTATCATTTAAAGCTTGTGTTTCCTTATTTATTTTCATTGTGGATGATCTGTCCATTGGTGAAAGTGGGGTGTTAAAGTCCCCTACTATGATTGTGTTACTGTCGATTTCCCCTTTTATGGCTGTTAGTATTTGCCTTATGTATTGAGGTGCTCCTATGTTGGGTGCATAAATATTTACAATTGTTATATCTTCTTCTTGGATCGATCCCTTGATCATTATGTAGTGTCCTTCCTTGTCTCTTCTAATAGTCTTTATTTTAAAGTCTCTTTTGTCTGATATAAGAATTGCTACTCCAGCTTTCTTTTGATTTCCATTTGCATGGAATATCTTTTTCCATCCCTTTACTTTCAATCTGTATGTGTCTCTAGGTCTGAAGTGGGTCTCTTGTAGACAGCATATATATGGGTCTTGTTTTTGTATCCATTCAGCCACTCTGTGTCTTTTGGTGGGAGCATTTAGTCCATTTACATTTAAGGTAATTATTGATATGTATGTTCCTATTCCCATTTCCTTAATTGCTTTGGGTTCGTTATTGTAGGTATATTCCTTCTGTTGTGTTTCTTGCCTAGAGAAGTTCCTTTAGCATTTGTTGTAAAGCTGGTTTGGTGGTGCTGAACTCTCTCAGCTTTTGCTTGTCTGTAAAGGTTTTAATTTCTCCATCAAATCTGAATGAGATCCTTGCTGGGTAGAGTAATCTATGTTGCAGGTTTCTCTCCTTCATCACTTTAATTATGTCCTGCCACTCCCTTCTGGCTTGTAGGGTTTCTGCTGAGAGATCAGCTGTTAACCTGATGGGGATTCCCTTGTGTGTTATTTGTTGTTTTTGCCTTGCTGCTTTTAATATGATTTCTTTGTGTTTAATTTTTGACAGTTTGATTAATATGTGTCTTGGTGTATTTCTCCTTGGATTTATTCTGTATGGGACTCTCTGTGCCTCCTGGACTAGATTAACTATTTCCTTTCCCATATTGGGGAAGTTTTCAACTATAATCTCTTCAAATATTTTCTCAGTCCCTTTCTTTTTCTCTTCTTCTTCTGGAACCCCTATAATTCGAATGTTGGTGCGTTTAATGTTGTCCCAGAGATCTCTGAGACTCTCCTCTGTTCTTTTCATTCTTTTTTCTTTATTTTGCTCTGCATCAGTTATTTCCACTATTTTATCTTCCACCTCACTTACCGTTCTTCTGCCTCAGTTATTCTGCTATTGATCCCATCTAGAGTATTTTTCATTTCATTTATTGTGTTTTTAATCGATGCTTGATTCATCTTTAGTTCTTCTAGGTCCTTGTTAACTGTTTCTTGCATGTTGTCTATTCTATTTCCAAGATTATGGATCATGGAAATAGAATCTTGGATCAGCTTTAGTATCATTATTCTGAATTCTTTTTCAGGTAGACTGCCTATTACCTCTTCATTTGTTAGGTCTGGTAGGTGTTTATCTTGCTCCTTCACCTGCTGTGTGTTTTTCTGCCTTCTCATTTTGCTTATGTTACTGTGTTTGGGGTCTCCTTTTTGCCGGCTGCAGATTCGTAGTTCCCGTTGTTTTTGGTGTCTGACCCCAGTGGCTAAGGTTGTTTCAGTAGGTTGTGTAGGCTTCCTGGTGGGGGGGTAATTCCTGTGCTCTGGTGGTTGAGGCTCGATCTTGTCTTTCTGGTGGACAGGTCCACGTCTGGTGGTGTGTTTTGTGGTGCCTATGGCCTTATTATGTTTTTAGGTAGCCTCTCTGCTAATGGGTGGGGTTGTGTTCCTGCCTTGCTAGTTGCTTGGCATAGGGTGACCCGCACTGTAGCTTGCTGGTCGTTGACTGAAGCTGGGTGCTGGTGTTGGGATGGAGATCTCTGGGAGATTTTCGCTGCTTGATATTATGTGGAGCTGGAAGGTCTCTTGTGGACCTGTGTCCTGAAGTTTGCTCTCCCACTTCAGAGGCACAGCACTGGCTCCTGGCTGCAGCACCAAGAGCCTTTCATCCACCCGGCTCAGAGTAACAGGGAGAAAAAGTAGAAAGAAAGAATTAGTAGAAGAAAGAAAGAGAGAGGGAAAGAAAGGAAGAAGGGAAGAAAGGAAGGAAGGAAGGAAGGAAGAAAGAAAGGAGGGAGGGAGGGAGGAAGGATGGAAAGAAAGAAGGAAAGAAAGGAGGGAGGGAGGGAGGAAGGAAAGGAAGAAAGACAGGAGGGAGGGAGGAAGGAAAGAAAAAGAAAGTGGAAAGAAGAAGGGTGGGAGGGAGGAAAGAAAAAGAAAGAAGGAAAGGAGGAGCGGAGGGAGGGAGGGAGGAAGGGAGAGTAGGAAAAAAAGAAAGAGCAGGTAAAGTAAAATAGAATAAATTATGAAATATAGTAGCGTTATTAAAATTAGAAAGTAATTATTGAAAAAAAAAAAAAAAACGGACCGATAGAACCCTGAGACATATGGTGGAAGCAAAGCTATACAGAGAGAATCTTACACAGAAGATTACACATACACATTCACAAAAAGAGAGCAGGGGGAAAAATCAAAAACCTTGCTCTCCAAGTCCACCTCCTCAATTTGGGATAATTCGTTGTAAAAAGAGGAAAAGGGCGAGAAGTCTGAAATCTTGCTCTCTAAGTCCACCTCCTTAATTTGGAATAATTCGTTGTAAAAAGAGGAAAAGGGGGGAAAGTCTTAAATCTTGTCTTCAAAGTCCACTTCCTCAATTTGGGATGATTCGCTGTCCATTCATGCACTCCGCAGACGCAGGGCACATCAAATGGACCGTGGAGCTTTAATCCGCTGCCTCCGAGGCTGCACAGAGAGATTTCCCTGCCTCTGCTCTCACAGCTCCCGGGTCTCAGCCTTGGACCTGGCCCCGCCTCTGCGCGTAGGTCGCCGGAGGGCGTCCGTTCTTCGCTCAGACAGGACGGGTTTAAAGGAGCCGCTGATTCGTGGGCTCTGGCTCACTCAGGCAGAGGGGAGGGAGGGGCGCGCAGTGTGGGGCGGGCCTGCGGCGGCAGAGGCCGGCGTGACGTTGCAGCAGCCCGTGGCGCTCCGTGCGCTTTCCCGGGAAAGCCGTCCCCGGGTCTCGGGGACCCCGGCAGTGGCGGGGTGCACAGGCCCCCCGGAAGGCAGGGTGGACAGTGACCCGCGCTCACACACAGGACCCGCGGCGGCGGCAGCAGCAGCGGCGGCGGGCCGCGGGGGGCGGCGGCGGGCGGCGGCGGCGGCGGGCCGCGGCAGCGGGCGGCGGCGGCGGCGGCGGCCCACGCCCGTCTCCGAGGTCCGTGCCTTACCTGCGGCTCGTGTCTGTCTCCGGCGCTTCCCCAAGCAGCCCTCTTAATGCCCTCTCCTCGCGCACCAGGAAACAAAAGGGAAAAAAGTCTCTTGCCTCTTCAGCAGCTCCAGACCCTTTCCCCGGACTCCCTCCGGGCTAACCGTGGTGCACTAACCCCTTCAGGCTCTCTTCCTGCCGCCAGCCCCAGTCCTCTCCCTGCGCTCCGACGGAAAGCCGATACCCGAGCCTCAGCTCCTAGCCCCGCCCGCCACGGCGGCCGAGCAGACAAGCCTCTCGGGCTGGTGTGTGCCTGAGGGCACCGGTCCTCTGTGCCAGAATCTCTCCGCTTTGCCCTCCGCACCCCTGTTGCTGTGCTCTCCTCCGCTACTCCGAAGCTTTCTCCCTCCGCCACCTACAGTCTCCGCCCGCGAAGGGGCTTGTAGTGTGTAGAAACCTTCCCCCCTTCACGGCTCCCTCCCACTGGTGCAGGTCCTGTCCCTATCCTATTGTCTCTGTTTATTCTTTTTTTCTTTTGCCCTACCCAGGTATGTGGGGAGCTTCTTGCCTTTTGGGGGGTCTGAGGTCTTCTGTCAGCGTTCAGTAGGTGTTCTGTAGGAGTTGTTCCACGCGTAGATGAATTTCTGATGTATCTGTGGGGAGGAAGGTGATCTCCGCGTCTTACTCTTCCGCCATCATCCTCCGGGGTCAGTTTCATGGATTATTGTGATGACAGTTGGAAGGGCACATTGTGATGGCAAGGGCATGGAGCATTGTGATGACCAGGTCATGCAGTATTTTGAAGACAGGTGTCAGGGAGCATTGTGATGACATATGTAATGGCCCACTGTGATGACAATGGCATGAGCATTGTGATGCCAAATGTCATTGAGGATTCTGATGACAAAGGTAATGGAGCATTGTGATGACAATGGCTTGGAACATTGTGATGACAAGGGTCAGGGAGCATTGTGCTGACAAGTGCATGGAAAATTGTGATGACAAGGGTCAAGGAGCATTCTGATGACAAGCTTGTGGAGTATTTTGATGACAATGGCATGGAGCATTGTGATGAAAGCGGCATGGGGCATTGTGATGAAAAAGGCATGGAGCCTTTTCGTGACTGGGTTCAAAGAGCATTCTGACGACAAGTGTCAGGGAGCATTGTGATGACAATTGTACTGAGAATTGTGATGACAAAGGTCATGGAGCATTGTGATGAAAAGGGCATGGAATATTGTGATGACAGGCATCATGGAGCGTTGTGATGACAAGTGTTATGGAACTTTGTGATCACAAGGGTTTGAAGCATTGTGATTACAGAGGTCATGGATCATTTTGATTTCAAGGAGCATGGAGCACTGTGATGACAAGAGCATGAAGCAATGTGATACCAAGATTCACGGAGGATTATTATGTCAATGGTAATGGAGTATTATGATGACAAGCACATAGAGCATTGTTATGACAATGTCATAAAGAATTTTGCTGACAAAGGCCTGGAGCATTGTGATGACAGTTGTCATGGAGCACTGTGATGACAAGCGTCAAGGAGCATTGTGAATACAGGGGTCATGGAGCATTGGGATGAACAGGGGCATGAATCATTGTGATTACAGGGCTCTTGGAGCATTGTGATAACAAGGGCTTGGAGCATTGTGAGGAAAATGCCATGGAGCATTCTGCTGACATGCGTCATGGAGCTTTGTGATGTCAAGGGCATGGAGCATTTTGATTAAAGGGGTCTTGGAGCATTGTGATGAAAAGGACATGTATCATTGTGATGAAAAAGGCATGGAGCCTTTTCATGACAGGATTCAAGGAGCATACAGACAACAAGTGTCCGGGAGCATTGTGATGACAAGTGTATTGAGCATTGTGATGACAAATTTCATGGAGCATTGTGATGAGAAGACCATGGATATTTGTGATGATGAGCGTCAGTGGGTGATGTGATGATAAGTGTTATGGAACATTGTGATCACAAGGGTTTGGAGCATTATTATGACAGATGTCATGGAGCATTTTGATTTCATTGTGATGACAATAGCATAAAGCATTAAGATGATGGGCATGGTGCATTGTGATGACAGTGTTCATGGAGCATTGAGATGAAAAGGGGCATGGAGCATTGTAATTACAGGGGTCTTGGAGCATTGTGATGACAAGGGCATGGAGCATTGTGATGAAAAGGCCATGGAACATTCTGATGACATGCGTCATAGAGCATTGTGATGCCAAGGGCTTGGAGCATTGTAATTACCTGGGTCTTGGATCATTGTGATGGCAAGGGTCATGGAGTCTTGTGATGACAAGGCCGTGAAACATTGTGATGGCAGGGGTTATGGAGCATTGTTATGACAGAGGTAATGGAGCATTGTGATGAGAAGGGTCATGGAGCCTTGTGTTGACAAGGCCATTGATCCTCGTGATGGCAGGGTTCATGGAGCATTGTCATGACAGGGGTAATGGAGCATTGTGATGGCAAGGGCATGGAGCATTGTGATGAGAAGGGCATCGAGCATTGTGATGACAAGTGTCATGGAGCTTTGTGATGACAAAGACATGGAGAAATGTGATGAGAGCGTTCATGGAGAATTGTGATGACAATGACACGGAGCATTGTGATGCCAAGTATCATGGAGCTTTGTGATGACAAATGTCATGGAACATTTTTAAGACAAGCGCATTGTGCATTGTGATGAGAATGGCAGGGAGCATTTTGATGACAGGGTCATGCAGCAATTTGATGAAAATGTAATGGAACGTTTTGATGACAGGGGTCATGGAACATTGTGATGTCAGGGGTCATGGAACATTGTGATGATAAGGGCATGTAGCTTTGTGATGACAGGGTCATGGAACATTGTGATTAGAGGGCTGAGGGAGTGTTGTGATGACTAGTGTTGGAACATTGTGATATCTCTGGTGAGAGAGTATTTGGATGAGAAGTGCATGGAGCATTGTGATTACAAGGTTTATGGAGCATAGTGATGAAAGCTTTTGGACCGTTGTGATGAAAAGTGCGTGGCACTTTGTGATGCCAAGGGTCATGGAGCATTGTTCTGACAAAGGCATGGAGCATTGTGATGACAATGGTCATGGAGCATTTTGATGAAAAGTTCATGGATCATTTTTGTTACAAATGTCACAGAGCATTGTGATGACGCGGGCATGGACCATTGTGATGACAAACGTTATGAAGCATTGTGATGACTGGAGTCACGGAGCATTGTGAAGACAGGGTTCATGGAGCATTGTGATGACAAGGGCATGGAGCACTGTGATGACAAGTGCATGGAGCACTGCTCTGACAAGTTTCATAGATTATTGTGATGACACTGGTCATGCAGCATTGTGATGACAAGGGCTTGGAACATTGTGACGAGAAGGTTATGGAGTATTGTAAAGACAGGTGTCAGGGAGCATTGTGATGACATATGTCATGGTCCATTGCGATGACAATGGCAGGGAGCATTGTGATGCCAAATGTAATGGAGGATTGTGATGACAAATATAATGGACCATTGTTATGACTAGGGCTTGGAGCATTATGATGACAAGGGCCATTGAGAATTTTCATGACAAGTCTTGAAGCATTGTGATGACAAGGTACTGGAGCATTGTGATAAGAAAATCATGGAGCCTTGTGATGACAAATCTCATGGAACATACTGATGAAAAGGGACATGGAGCATTGTGATTACAGGGGTCTTGGAACATTGTGATGTCAAGGGCATGGAGCATTGTGAGGAGAAGGCCAAGGAGCGTTCTAATGACATGAGTCATTGAGCTTTGTGATGACAGGGGCATGGAGCATTGTGATTACAGTGGTCTTGGAGCATTGTGATATAAAGGGCATGGATCATTGTGATGAAAAAGGCATGGAGCCTTTTCACGACAGGGTTCAAGGAGCATACAGATAACAAGTGTCGGGGAGCATTTTGATGACAAGTGTATTGAGCATTGTGATGACAAAGGTCATGGAGCATTGTGATGAGAAGACCATGGATAATTGTGATGACGAGCGTAATGGGGCATTGTGATGACAAGTGTTAAGGAATATTGTGATCACAAGTGTTTGGAGCATTGTTATGACAGAGCTCATGGAGCATTTTGATTTCATTGTGATGACAATAGCATGAAGCATTATGATGATGGGCATGGTGCATTGTGATGACAGGGTTCATGGATCATTGAGATGAAAAGGGGCATGGAGCATTGTGATTACAGGGGTCTTGGAGCATTGTGATGAGAAGGATCATGGAGCCTTATGAAGACAAGGCCATGGAGCATTCTGATGACATGTGTCATGGAGCATTTTGATGACAAGATCAAGGAGTAGTGTGATGAGAGCTTTCATGGAGCATCGTGATGACAATGACATGGAGTATTGTGATGCCAAGGGTCATGGATCTTTGTGATGACAAAGTTAATGGAGCATTTTGATGACAAGGGTGTTGTGCATTGTGATGAGAAGGGCAGGGATCATTTTGATGACAGGGTCATGGAGCAATTTGATGAAAAGGGTCATTGAGCATTTTGATGACAGGGTTTATGGAACATTGTGATGTCAGGGGTCATCGAACATAGTGATGATTATGCATGTAGCATGGTGAAGACAGGAGTCATGGAACATTGCGATGCCAGGGGTGAGGGTGTATTGTGACGAATAGTGATGTAACATTGTGATATCAGTGGTGAGAGAGCATTTTGATGAGAAGTGCATGGAGCATTGTGATGACAAGGTTTATGGAGCATTGTGATGACAAATTTGTGGCCCGTTGTGATGAAAAGTGCATGGCACATTGTGATGACAAGGGTCATGGAGCATTTTTCTGACAATGGCATGGAACATTGTGATGACAAGGGTCACGGAGCATTGTGATGAAAAGTTCATGGAGCATTGTGGTTACAAAGGTCACAGATCCTTGTGATGATGCAGGCATGGACCATTTTGATGACAAATGTTATGAAGCATTGTGATGACTGGAGTCACGGAGCATTTTGATTACAGGGCTCTTGGAGCACTGTGATGACAAGGCATGGAGCATTTTGATGAGAAGGACATGGAACATTCTGATGACATGTGTCATGGAGCTTTGTGATGATAAGGGCGTGGAGCATTGTGATTACAGGGGTCTTGGAGCATTCTGATGACAAGTGTCTTGGAGCCTTGTGATGACAATGCCATGGAACATTGTGATGGCAGGGGTCATGGATCATTGTTATGATGGGGTAATGGAGCATTGTGATGAGAAGGGAAAGGACCATTGTGATTTCAATGTTTATGGATCATTGCGATGACAATTTTGTGGAACGTTGTGATTAAAAGCGTGTGGCACTTTGTGATGACAAGGGTCATGGAGAATTTATCTGACAAAGGCATGGAGCATTGGGATGACAAGAGTCACGGAGCATTGTGATGAAAAGTTCATCGAGCATTGTGGTTATAACAGTCACAGATCCTTGTGATGATGCGGGCATGGACCATTGTGATGACAAACATTATGAAACATTGTGATGAATGGAGTCATGGAGCAATGTGATGACAGGGGTCATGGAGCATTGTGATGACAAGGGCATGGAGCATTGTGATGATAGGGGCATGGAACATTGTGATGAGTAGTTCATGGAGTATTTTGAAGAAAGTTGTCAGGGAGCATTGTGATGACATATGTCATGGTCCATTGTGATGACAATGGCAGGGAGCATTGTGATGCCAAATGTAATGTAGGATTGTAATGACAAATATAATGAAGCATTCTGATGACTAGGGCTTCGAGCATTATGATGAAAAGGGCCATAGAGAATTTTTATGACAAGTCATGAAGAATTGTGATGACAAGGTCCTGGAGCATTTTGATGAGAAAACCATGGAGCCTTGTGATGACAAATTTCATGAAGCATACTGAAGAAAAGGGACATGGACCATTGTGATTACAGGGGTCTTGGAATTTTGTGATGACATGGGCATGGAGCTTTGAGAGGAAAAGGACAAGGAGCATTCTAATGACATACGTCATTGAGCTTTGTGATGACAAGGGCATGGAGCATTGTGATGCCAAATGTAATGGAGGATTGTGATGACAAATATAATGGAGCATTGTGATGACAAGCGCATGGAGCAATGTGATTACAGGGGTCTTGGAGCATTGTGATGAAAAGGGCATGGATCATTGTAATGAAAACGGCATGAAGCCTTGTCATGATAGGTTTCAAGGAACATACAGACAACAAATGTCAAGGAGCATTTTGATGACAAGTGTATTGAGCATTGTGATGACAAAGGTCATGGATCATTGTCATGAGAAGACCATGGATAATTGTGATGATGAGCGTCATGGGGCATTGTGATGACAAGATTTATGGAATATTGTGATCACAAGGGTTTGGAGCATTGTTATGACAGAGGTCATGGAGCATTTTGATTTCTTTGTGACGACAATAGCATGAAGCATTATGATGATGGGCATGGTGCATTGTGATGACAGGGTTCATGGATCATTGAGATGAAAAGGAGCATGGAGCATTGTGATTACCAGGGTCTTGGAGCATTGTGATGTGAAGGGTCATGGAGCCTTGTGATGACAAGGCCATGGACCATCGTGATGTCAGGGGTCATGGAGTATTGTTATGACAAGGGTAATGGAGCATTGTGATGGCAAGGGCGTGGAGCATTGTGATGAGAAGGCCATGGAGCATTCTGATGACATGTGTCATGGAGCTTTGTGATGACAATGGCATGGACCAATGTGATGAGAGCGTTCATGGAGCATCGTGATGACAATGACATGGAGCATTGTGATGCCAAGTGTCATAGATCTTTGTGATGACAAAGGTCATGGAGCATTTTCATGACAAGGGTGTTGTGCATTGTGATGAGAAGGGCAGGGAGCATTGTGATGACAGGGTCATGGAGCAATTTGTTTTAAAGGGTCATGGAACATTATGATGGCAGGGGGTATGGAACATTGTGATGTCAGGTGTCATGGAGCATTTTGTTGAAAGGGGTCATGGAGCATTTTGATGACAGGGGTTATGGAACATTGTGATGTCAGGGTCATCGAACATTGTGATGATAATGCATGTAGCATTGTGATGACAGGAGTCATGGAACATTGTGATGACAGGGATGAGGGAGTATTGTGACGAATAGTGATGTAATATTGTGATATCAGTGGTGAGAGAGCATTTTGATGAGAAGTGCATGGAGCATTGTGATGACAAGGTTCATGGAGCATTGTGATGACTAGAATGTGGAGCACTTTGATGACAAGGGAATGGTGCATTGTGATGACATGTGTCCTGGAGCATTGTGCTGACAAGCACATGGAGCACTGTGATGACAAGTGTCATGGAGCATTGTGCTGAGAAAGGCATAGAGCATTGTGATGACAAGGGTCAAAGAGCATTGTGATGAAAACTTCATGGAGCATTGTGGTTAAAATGGTCACAGAGACTGTTGATGACGAGGGCATGGACCATAGTGATGACAAAGCTCATGAAGCATTGTGATGACTGGAGTCACAGAGCATTGTGATGACAGGGGTCATGCAGCACTGTGATAACAAATGCAGGTAGCATTGTGATGACAAGGGCATGGAGCATTGGTCTAATAAGTTTCATGGATTATTGTGATGACAGTTGGAAGGGCACATTGTGATGGCAAGGGCATGGAGCATTGTGATGACCAGGTCATGCAGTATTTTGAAGACAGGTGTCAGGGAGCATTGTGATGACATATGTAATGGCCCACTGTGATGACAATGGCATGAGCATTGTGATGCCAAATGTCATTGAGGATTCTGATGACAAAGGTAATGGAGCATTGTGATGACAATGGCTTGGAACATTGTGATGACAAGGGTCAGGGAGCATTGTGCTGACAAGTGCATGGAAAATTGTGATGACAAGGGTCAAGGAGCATTCTGATGACAAGCTTGTGGAGTAGTTTGATGACAATGGCATGGAGCATTGTGATGAAAGCAGCATGGGGTATTGTGATGAAAAAGGCATGGAGCCTTTTCGTGACTGGGTTCAAGGAGCATTCTGATGACAAGTGTCAGGGAGCATTGTGATGACAATTGTACTGAGAATTGTGATGATAAAGGTCATGGAGCATTTTGATGTAAAGGGCATGGAATATTGTGATGACAGGCATAATGGAGCGTTGTGATGACAAGTGTTATGGAACTTTGTGATCACAAGGGTTTGGAGCATTGTGATTACAGAGGTCATGGATCATTTTGATTTCAAGGAGCATGGAGCATTGTGATGACAAGAGCATGAAGCAATGTGATCCCAAGGTTCACGGAGGGTTATGATGACAAAGGTAATGGTGTATTATGATGACAAGCGCATAGAGCATTGTTATAACAATGTCATAAAGAATTTTGCTGACAAAGGCCTGGAGCATTGTGATGACAGTTGTCATGGAGCACTGTGATGACAAGCGTCAAGGAGCATTGTGAATACAGGGGTCATGGAGCATTGGGATGAACAGGGGCATGAATCATTGTGATTACAGGGCTCTTGGAGCATTGTGACAACAATGGCTTGGAGCATTGTGAGGAAAATGCCATGGAGCACTCTGCTGACATGCGTCATGGAGCTTTGTGATGACAAGGGCATGGAGCATTTTGATTAAAGGGGTCTTGGAGCATTGTGATGAAAAGGACATGTATCATTGTGATGAAAAAGGCATGGAGCCTTTTCATGACAGGATTCAAGGAGCATACAGACAACAAGTGTCCGGGAGCACTGTGATGACAAGTGTATTGAGCATTGTGATGACAAATTTCATGGAGCATTGTGATGAGAAGACCATGGATATTTGTGATGATGAGCGTCAGTGGTTGATGTGATGATAAGTGTTATGGAACATTGTGATCACAAGGGTTTGGAGCATTTTTATGACAGAGGTCATGGAGCATTTTGATTTCATTGTGATGACAATAGCATAAAGCATTAAGATGATGGGCATGGTGCATTGTGATGACAGGGTTCATGGAGCATTGAGATGAAAAGGGGCATGGAGCATTGTAATTACAGGGGTCTTGGAGCATTCTGATGACAAGGGCATGGAGCATTGTGATGAAAAGGCCATGGAACATTCTGATGACATGCGTCATGGAGCTTTGTGATGCCAAGGGCATGGAGCATTGTGATTACCTGGGTCTTGGATCATTGTGATGGCAAGGGTCATGGAGTCTTGTGATGACAAGGCCGTGAAACATTGTGATGGCAGGGGTTATGGAGCATTGTTATGACAGAGGTAATGGAGCATTGTGATGAGAAAGGTCATGGAGCCTTGTGATGACAAGGCCATTGATCCTCGTGATGGCAGGGTTCATGGAGCATTGTCATGACAGGGGTAATGGAGCATTGTGATGGCAAGGGCATGGAGCATTGTGATGAGAAGGGCATCGAGCATTGTGATGACAAGTGTCATGGAGCTTTGTGATGACAAAGACATGGAGAAATGTGATGAGAGCGTTCATGGAGAATTGTGATGACAATGACACGGAGCATTGTGATGCCAAGTATCATGGAGCTTTGTGATGACAAATGTCATGGAACATTTTTAAGACAAGCGCGTGGTGCATTGTGATGAGAATGGCAGGGAGCATTTTGATGACAGGGTCATGCAGCAATTTGATGAAAAGTGTAATGGAACGTTTTGATGACAGGGGTCATGGAACATTGTGATGTCAGGGGTCATGGAACATTGTGATGATAAGGGCATGTAGCTTTGTGATGACAGGGCCATGGAACATTGTGATTAGAGGGCTGAGGGAGTGTTGTGATGACTAGTGTTGGAACATTGTGATATCTCTGGTGAGAGAGTATTTGGATGAGAAGTGAATGGAGCATTGTGATTACAAGGTTTATGGAGCATAGTGATGAAAGCTTTTGGACCGTTGTGATGAAAAGTGCGTGGCACTTTGTGATGCCAAGGGTCATGGAGCATTGTTCTGACAAAGGCATGGAGCATTGTGATGACAATGGTCATGGAGCATTTTGATGAAATGTTCATGGATCATTTTGGTTACAAATGTCACAGAGCATTGTGATGACGCGGGCATGGACCATTGTGATGACAAACGTTATGAAGCATTGTGATGACTGGAGTCACGGAGCATTGTGAAGACAGGGTTCATGGAGCATTGTGATGACAAGGGCATGGAGCACTGTGATGACAAGTGCATGGAGCACTGCTCTGACAAGTTTCATAGATTATTGTGATGACACTGGTCATGCAGCATTGTGATGACAAGGGCTTGGAACATTGTGACGAGAAGGTTATGGAGTATTGTAAAGACAGGTGTCAGGGAGCATTGTGATGACATATGTCATGGTCCATTGCGATGACAATGGCAGGGAGCATTGTGATGCCAAATGTAATGGAGGATTGTGATGACAAATATAATGGACCATTGTGATGACTAGGGCTTGGAGCATTATGATGACAAGGGCCATTGAGAATTTTCATGACAAGTCTTGAAGCATTGTGATGACAAGGTACTGGAGCATTGTGATAAGAAAATCATGGAGCCTTGTGATGACATATCTCATGGAACATACTGATGAAAAGGGACATGGAGCATTGTGATTACAGGGGTCTTGGAACATTGTGATGTCAAGGGCATGGAGCATTGTGAGGAGAAGGCCAAGGAGCGTTCTAATGACATGAGTCATTGAGCTTTGTGATGACAGGGGCATGGAGCATTGTGATTACAGTGGTCTTGGAGCATTGTGATGAAAAGGGCATGGATCATTGTGATGAAAAAGGCATGGAGCCTTTTCACGACAGGGTTCAAGGAGCATACAGATAACAAGTGTCGGGGAACATTTTGATGACAAGTGTATTGAGCATTGTGATGACAAAGGTCATGGAGCATTGTGATGAGAAGACCATGGATAATTGTGATGACGAGCGTAATGGGGCATTGTGATG
The DNA here is from genome assembly GCF_964165515.1 of Mesoplodon bidens. Classification (NCBI taxonomy): domain Eukaryota; kingdom Metazoa; phylum Chordata; class Mammalia; order Artiodactyla; family Ziphiidae; genus Mesoplodon; species Mesoplodon bidens. The sequence goes on from NW_027671359.1 coordinate 28,745, forward strand.
ACAAGTGTTAAGGAATATTGTGATCACAAGTGTTTGGAGCATTGTTATGACAGAGCTCATGGAGCATTTTGATTTCATTGTGATGACAATAGCATGAAGCATTATGATGATGGGCATGGTGCATTGTGATGACAGGGTTCATGGATCATTGAGATGAAAAGGGGCATGGAGCATTGTGATTACAGGGGTCTTGGAGCATTGTGATGAGAAGGATCATGGAGCCTTATGAAGACAAGGCCATGGAGCATTCTGATGACATGTGTCATGGAGCATTTTGATGACAAGATCAAGGAGTAGTGTGATGAGAGCTTTCATGGAGCATCGTGATGACAATGACATGGAGTATTGTGATGCCAAGGGTCATGGATCTTTGTGATGACAAAGTTAATGGAGCATTTTGATGACAAGGGTGTTGTGCATTGTGATGAGAAGGGCAGGGATCATTTTGATGACAGGGTCATGGAGCAATTTGATGAAAAGGGTCATTGAGCATTTTGATGACAGGGTTTATGGAACATTGTGATGTCAGGGGTCATCGAACATAGTGATGATTATGCATGTAGCATGGTGAAGACAGGAGTCATGGAACATTGCGATGCCAGGGGTGAGGGTGTATTGTGACGAATAGTGATGTAACATTGTGATATCAGTGGTGAGAGAGCATTTTGATGAGAAGTGCATGGAGCATTGTGATGACAAGGTTTATGGAGCATTGTGATGACAAATTTGTGGCCCGTTGTGATGAAAAGTGCATGGCACATTGTGATGACAAGGGTCATGGAGCATTTTTCTGACAATGGCATGGAACATTGTGATGACAAGGGTCACGGAGCATTGTGATGAAAAGTTCATGGAGCATTGTGGTTACAAAGGTCACAGATCCTTGTGATGATGCAGGCATGGACCATTTTGATGACAAATGTTATGAAGCATTGTGATGACTGGAGTCACGGAGCATTTTGATTACAGGGCTCTTGGAGCACTGTGATGACAAGGCATGGAGCATTTTGATGAGAAGGACATGGAACATTCTGATGACATGTGTCATGGAGCTTTGTGATGATAAGGGCGTGGAGCATTGTGATTACAGGGGTCTTGGAGCATTCTGATGACAAGTGTCTTGGAGCCTTGTGATGACAATGCCATGGAACATTGTGATGGCAGGGGTCATGGATCATTGTTATGATGGGGTAATGGAGCATTGTGATGAGAAGGGAAAGGACCATTGTGATTTCAATGTTTATGGATCATTGCGATGACAATTTTGTGGAACGTTGTGATTAAAAGCGTGTGGCACTTTGTGATGACAAGGGTCATGGAGAATTTATCTGACAAAGGCATGGAGCATTGGGATGACAAGAGTCACGGAGCATTGTGATGAAAAGTTCATCGAGCATTGTGGTTATAACAGTCACAGATCCTTGTGATGATGCGGGCATGGACCATTGTGATGACAAACATTATGAAACATTGTGATGAATGGAGTCATGGAGCAATGTGATGACAGGGGTCATGGAGCATTGTGATGACAAGGGCATGGAGCATTGTGATGATAGGGGCATGGAACATTGTGATGAGTAGTTCATGGAGTATTTTGAAGAAAGTTGTCAGGGAGCATTGTGATGACATATGTCATGGTCCATTGTGATGACAATGGCAGGGAGCATTGTGATGCCAAATGTAATGTAGGATTGTAATGACAAATATAATGAAGCATTCTGATGACTAGGGCTTCGAGCATTATGATGAAAAGGGCCATAGAGAATTTTTATGACAAGTCATGAAGAATTGTGATGACAAGGTCCTGGAGCATTTTGATGAGAAAACCATGGAGCCTTGTGATGACAAATTTCATGAAGCATACTGAAGAAAAGGGACATGGACCATTGTGATTACAGGGGTCTTGGAATTTTGTGATGACATGGGCATGGAGCTTTGAGAGGAAAAGGACAAGGAGCATTCTAATGACATACGTCATTGAGCTTTGTGATGACAAGGGCATGGAGCATTGTGATGCCAAATGTAATGGAGGATTGTGATGACAAATATAATGGAGCATTGTGATGACAAGCGCATGGAGCAATGTGATTACAGGGGTCTTGGAGCATTGTGATGAAAAGGGCATGGATCATTGTAATGAAAACGGCATGAAGCCTTGTCATGATAGGTTTCAAGGAACATACAGACAACAAATGTCAAGGAGCATTTTGATGACAAGTGTATTGAGCATTGTGATGACAAAGGTCATGGATCATTGTCATGAGAAGACCATGGATAATTGTGATGATGAGCGTCATGGGGCATTGTGATGACAAGATTTATGGAATATTGTGATCACAAGGGTTTGGAGCATTGTTATGACAGAGGTCATGGAGCATTTTGATTTCTTTGTGACGACAATAGCATGAAGCATTATGATGATGGGCATGGTGCATTGTGATGACAGGGTTCATGGATCATTGAGATGAAAAGGAGCATGGAGCATTGTGATTACCAGGGTCTTGGAGCATTGTGATGTGAAGGGTCATGGAGCCTTGTGATGACAAGGCCATGGACCATCGTGATGTCAGGGGTCATGGAGTATTGTTATGACAAGGGTAATGGAGCATTGTGATGGCAAGGGCGTGGAGCATTGTGATGAGAAGGCCATGGAGCATTCTGATGACATGTGTCATGGAGCTTTGTGATGACAATGGCATGGACCAATGTGATGAGAGCGTTCATGGAGCATCGTGATGACAATGACATGGAGCATTGTGATGCCAAGTGTCATAGATCTTTGTGATGACAAAGGTCATGGAGCATTTTCATGACAAGGGTGTTGTGCATTGTGATGAGAAGGGCAGGGAGCATTGTGATGACAGGGTCATGGAGCAATTTGTTTTAAAGGGTCATGGAACATTATGATGGCAGGGGGTATGGAACATTGTGATGTCAGGTGTCATGGAGCATTTTGTTGAAAGGGGTCATGGAGCATTTTGATGACAGGGGTTATGGAACATTGTGATGTCAGGGTCATCGAACATTGTGATGATAATGCATGTAGCATTGTGATGACAGGAGTCATGGAACATTGTGATGACAGGGATGAGGGAGTATTGTGACGAATAGTGATGTAATATTGTGATATCAGTGGTGAGAGAGCATTTTGATGAGAAGTGCATGGAGCATTGTGATGACAAGGTTCATGGAGCATTGTGATGACTAGAATGTGGAGCACTTTGATGACAAGGGAATGGTGCATTGTGATGACATGTGTCCTGGAGCATTGTGCTGACAAGCACATGGAGCACTGTGATGACAAGTGTCATGGAGCATTGTGCTGAGAAAGGCATAGAGCATTGTGATGACAAGGGTCAAAGAGCATTGTGATGAAAACTTCATGGAGCATTGTGGTTAAAATGGTCACAGAGACTGTTGATGACGAGGGCATGGACCATAGTGATGACAAAGCTCATGAAGCATTGTGATGACTGGAGTCACAGAGCATTGTGATGACAGGGGTCATGCAGCACTGTGATAACAAATGCAGGTAGCATTGTGATGACAAGGGCATGGAGCATTGGTCTAATAAGTTTCATGGATTATTGTGATGACAGTTGGAAGGGCACATTGTGATGGCAAGGGCATGGAGCATTGTGATGACCAGGTCATGCAGTATTTTGAAGACAGGTGTCAGGGAGCATTGTGATGACATATGTAATGGCCCACTGTGATGACAATGGCATGAGCATTGTGATGCCAAATGTCATTGAGGATTCTGATGACAAAGGTAATGGAGCATTGTGATGACAATGGCTTGGAACATTGTGATGACAAGGGTCAGGGAGCATTGTGCTGACAAGTGCATGGAAAATTGTGATGACAAGGGTCAAGGAGCATTCTGATGACAAGCTTGTGGAGTAGTTTGATGACAATGGCATGGAGCATTGTGATGAAAGCAGCATGGGGTATTGTGATGAAAAAGGCATGGAGCCTTTTCGTGACTGGGTTCAAGGAGCATTCTGATGACAAGTGTCAGGGAGCATTGTGATGACAATTGTACTGAGAATTGTGATGATAAAGGTCATGGAGCATTTTGATGTAAAGGGCATGGAATATTGTGATGACAGGCATCATGGAGCGTTGTGATGACAAGTGTTATGGAACTTTGTGATCACAAGGGTTTGGAGCATTGTGATTACAGAGGTCATGGATCATTTTGATTTCAAGGAGCATGGAGCATTGTGATGACAAGAGCATGAAGCAATGTGATCCCAAGGTTCACGGAGGGTTATGATGACAAAGGTAATGGTGTATTATGATGACAAGCGCATAGAGCATTGTTATAACAATGTCATAAAGAATTTTGCTGACAAAGGCCTGGAGCATTGTGATGACAGTTGTCATGGAGCACTGTGATGACAAGCGTCAAGGAGCATTGTGAATGCAGGGGTCATGGAGCATTGGGATGAACAGGGGCATGAATCATTGTGATTACAGGGCTCTTGGAGCATTGTGACAACAATGGCTTGGAGCATTGTGAGGAAAATGCCATGGAGCACTCTGCTGACATGCGTCATGGAGCTTTGTGATGACAAGGGCATGGAGCATTTTGATTAAAGGGGTCTTGGAGCATTGTGATGAAAAGGACATGTATCATTGTGATGAAAAAGGCATGGAGCCTTTTCATGACAGGATTCAAGGAGCATACAGACAACAAGTGTCCGGGAGCACTGTGATGACAAGTGTATTGAGCATTGTGATGACAAATTTCATGGAGCATTGTGATGAGAAGACCATGGATATTTGTGATGATGAGCGTCAGTGGTTGATGTGATGATAAGTGTTATGGAACATTGTGATCACAAGGGTTTGGAGCATTTTTATGACAGAGGTCATGGAGCATTTTGATTTCATTGTGATGACAATAGCATAAAGCATTAAGATGATGGGCATGGTGCATTGTGATGACAGGGTTCATGGAGCATTGAGATGAAAAGGGGCATGGAGCATTGTAATTACAGGGGTCTTGGAGCATTCTGATGACAAGGGCATGGAGCATTGTGATGAAAAGGCCATGGAACATTCTGATGACATGCGTCATGGAGCTTTGTGATGCCAAGGGCATGGAGCATTGTGATTACCTGGGTCTTGGATCATTGTGATGGCAAGGGTCATGGAGTCTTGTGATGACAAGGCCGTGAAACATTGTGATGGCAGGGGTTATGGAGCATTGTTATGACAGAGGTAATGGAGCATTGTGATGAGAAAGGTCATGGAGCCTTGTGATGACAAGGCCATTGATCCTCGTGATGGCAGGGTTCATGGAGCATTGTCATGACAGGGGTAATGGAGCATTGTGATGGCAAGGGCATGGAGCATTGTGATGAGAAGGGCATCGAGCATTGTGATGACAAGTGTCATGGAGCTTTGTGATGACAAAGACATGGAGAAATGTGATGAGAGCGTTCATGGAGAATTGTGATGACAATGACACGGAGCATTGTGATGCCAAGTATCATGGAGCTTTGTGATGACAAATGTCATGGAACATTTTTAAGACAAGCGCGTGGTGCATTGTGATGAGAATGGCAGGGAGCATTTTGATGACAGGGTCATGCAGCAATTTGATGAAAAGTGTAATGGAACGTTTTGATGACAGGGGTCATGGAACATTGTGATGTCAGGGGTCATGGAACATTGTGATGATAAGGGCATGTAGCTTTGTGATGACAGGGTCATGGAACATTGTGATTAGAGGGCTGAGGGAGTGTTGTGATGACTAGTGTTGGAACATTGTGATATCTCTGGTGAGAGAGTATTTGGATGAGAAGTGAATGGAGCATTGTGATTACAAGGTTTATGGAGCATAGTGATGAAAGCTTTTGGACCGTTGTGATGAAAAGTGCGTGGCACTTTGTGATGCCAAGGGTCATGGAGCATTGTTCTGACAAAGGCATGGAGCATTGTGATGACAATGGTCATGGAGCATTTTGATGAAATGTTCATGGATCATTTTGGTTACAAATGTCACAGAGCATTGTGATGACGCGGGCATGGACCATTGTGATGACAAACGTTATGAAGCATTGTGATGACTGGAGTCACGGAGCATTGTGAAGACAGGGTTCATGGAGCATTGTGATGACAAGGGCATGGAGCACTGTGATGACAAGTGCATGGAGCACTGCTCTGACAAGTTTCATAGATTATTGTGATGACACTGGTCATGCAGCATTGTGATGACAAGGGCATGGAACATTGTGACGAGAAGGTTATGGAGTATTGTAAAGACAGGTGTCAGGGAGCATTGTGATGACATATGTCATGGTCCATTGCGATGACAATGGCAGGGAGCATTGTGATGCCAAATGTAATGGAGGATTTTGATGACAAATATAATGGAGCATTGTGATGACTAGGGCTTGGAGCATTATGATGACAAGGGCCATTGAGAATTTTCATGACAAGTCTTGAAGCATTGTGATGACAAGGTACTGGAGCATTGTGATAAGAAAATCATGGAGCCTTGTGATGACAAATCTCATGGAACATACTGATGAAAAGGGACTTGGAGCATTGTGATTACAGGGGTCTTGGAACATTGTGATGTCAAGGGCATGGAGCATTGTGAGGAGAAGGCCAAGGAGCGTTCTAATGACATGAGTCATTGAGCTTTGTGATGACAGGGGCATGGAGCATTGTGATTACAGTGGTCTTGGAGCATTGTGATGAAAAGGGCATGGATCATTGTGATGAAAAAGGCATGGAGCCTTTTCACGACAGGGTTCAAGGAGCATACAGATAACAAGTGTCGGGGAACATTTTGATGACAAGTGTATTGAGCATTGTGATGACAAAGGTCATGGAGCATTGTGATGAGAAGACCATGGATAATTGTGATGACGAGCGTAATGGGGCATTGTGATGACAAGTGTTAAGGAATATTGTGATCACAAGTGTTTGGAGCATTGTTATGACAGAGCTCATGGAGCATTTTGATTTCATTGTGATGACAATAGCATGAAGCATTATGATGATGGGCATGGTGCATTGTGATGACAGGGTTCATGGATCATTCAGATGAAAAGGGGCATGGAGCATTGTGATTACAGGGGTCTTGGAGCATTGTGATGACAAGGGCATGGAGCATTGTGATGAAAAGGCCATGGAACATTCTGATGACATGCGTCATGGAGCTTTGTGATGCCAAGGGCATGGAGCATTGTGATTACCAGGGTCTTGGATCATTGTGATGGCAAGGGTCATGGAGTCATGGAGCATTGTTATAACAGAGGTAATGGAGCATTGTGATGAGAAGGGTCATGGAGCCTTGTGATGACAAGGCCATTGATCCTCGTGATGGCAGGGTTCATGGAGCATTGTCATGACAGGGGTAATGGAGCATTGTGATGGCAAGGGCAGGGAGCATTGTGATGAGAAGGGCATCGAGCATTGTGATGACAAGGTTTATGGAGCATTGTGATGACAAGATTCTGGAGCACTGTGATGACAAGCGAAGGGTGCATTGTGATGATATGTGTCGTGGAGCATTGTGCTGACAAGCGCATGGAGCATTGTGATGACAAGGGCCTTGGAGCATTGTGCTGAGAAAGGCATAGATAATTGTGATGACAAGGGTCAAAGAGCATTGTGATGAAAACTTCATGGAGCACTGTTCTTAAAAATGTCACAGAGACTGTTGATGATGAGGGCATGGACCATTGTGATGACAAAGGTCATGAAGCATTGTGATGACTGGAGTCACGGAGCATTGTGATGATAGGGGTCATGGAGCATTGTGATAAAAAGGCATATAGCATTGAGATGAAAAGGGCATGGAGCATTGGTCTAATAAGTTTCATGGATTATTGCAATGACAGTTGGTATGGCACACTGTGATGACAAGGGCATGGATCTTTGTGTTGACCAAGGTCATGGAGCATTTTAATGACAAGGGTTTTGTGCATTGTGATGAGAAGGGCAGGGAGCATTTTGATGAAAAAGCCATGGAACATTCTGATGACATGTGTCAAGGAGCTTTCTGATGACAAGGGTATGGAGCATTGTGATTATACGGGTCTTGGAGCATTGTGATGAAAAGTGTCATGGAGTCTTGTGATGACAAGGCCGTGGAACATTGTGATGGCAGGGGTCATGAAGCGCTGTTATGATAGGGGTAATGGAGCATTGAGATGAGAAGCTCAAGGAGCATTTTGATTACAAGTTTTATGGAGCATTGCAGTGACAATTTTGTGGACTGTTGTGATCAAAAGCGCGAGGCACATTGTGATGACAAGGGTCATGGAGCATTTTTCTGACAAAGGCACGGAGCATTGTGATGACAAGGGTCACGAAGCATTGTGATGAAAAGTTCATGGACCATTGTGCTTACAAAGGTCACAGAGCATTGAGATGAGGCGGGCATGGACCATTGTGATGAGAAATGTTATGAAGCATTGTGATGACTCGAATCATGGAGCATTGTGATGACAGAGGTCATGGAGCATTTTGATGACAAGGGTTAAAGAGCATTGTGATGAAAAGTTCATGGAGCATTGTGTTTAAAAACGTCACAGACACTGTTGATGATGAGGGCATGACCCTTGTGATGAAAAAGGTCATCAAGCATTGTGATGACTGGAGTCACGGAGCATTGTGATGACAGGGGTCATGGAGCATTTTGTTAGCAAGGGCATGGAGCATTGTGATGACAAGGGAATGGAGCATTGGTCTAATAAGTTTCATGGATTATAGCGATGACATTTGGAAAGGCGCATTGTGATGACAAGGGCATGGAGCACTGTGATGACCAGGTCATGCAGTATTGTGAAGACAGGTGTCAGGGAGCATTGTGATGACAATGGCATGGAGTATTGTGATGACAATTGTCATGGAGGATTCTAATGACAAAGGTAATGGAGCACTCTGATGACAATGGCTTGGAGCATTGTGATGACAATGGCATGGAGCATTGTGATGCCAAGTGTCATGGAGGATTCTGATAACAAAGGTAATGGAGCATTGGGATGACAATGGCTTGGAGCATTGTGATGACAATGGTTAGGGAGCATTGTGCCGACATGTGCATGGAGAATTGTGATGACATGGGTCATGGAGCATTCTGATGACAAGCTTGTGGAGTATTTTGATGACAATGGCAAGGAGCATTGTGAAGAAAACGGCAAGGGGCATTGTGATGGAAAAGGCACGGAACACTGTTATACATTGGTTATGGTGGATTGTAATGACAAGGGCATGGAGCAATGTGATGAGAGGGTTCATGGAGCATTGCGATGACAATGACATGGGTACTGTGATGCCAAATGTCATGGAGCTTTGTGATGACAAAGGTCATGGAGCATTTTGATGACAAGGGTGTGGTGCATTGTGATGAGAAGGGCAGGGAGCATTTTGATGACTGGATCATGAAGCAATTTGATAAAAAATGTAATGGAAAATTTTGATGACAGTGGTTATAAAACATTGTGATGTCAGGGTTAATGGAGCATAGGGATAGAAAAGAGTCAAGGAGCATTTTGATGACAGGGGTTATGGAACATTGTGATGTCAGCGGTCATGGAACTTTGTGATGATAAGGGGATGTAGCATTGTGATGGCAAGGGTCATGGTACATTGTGATTACACGGGTGAGGGAGTATTGTGATGACTAGTGATGGAACATTTTTTTATCTCTGGTGAGAGAGCTTTTGGATGAGAAGTGCATGGAGCATTGTGATTATAAGGTTTTTGGAGCATAGTGATGACAAGGGTGTGGACCAATGTGATGAAAAGCACGTGGCACATTGTGACAACAAGGGTCATGGAGCATTGTACTGACAAAGGCTTAGAGCATTGTGATGACAAGGGTCATGGAGCATTGTGATGAAAAGTTCATTGTACTTTGTGGTTACAAAGGTCAGAGAGCCTTGTGATGACGCAGGCATGGACCGTTGTGATGACAAACTTTATGAAGCATTGTGATGACTGGAGGCACTGAGCAGTGTGATGACAGAGGTCATTCGAGAATTTTGATTTCATTGTGCTGACAATAGCCTGAAGCATTATGATGATGGGCATGATGCATTGTGATGACAGGGATCATGGAGCATTGAGATGAAAAGGGGCATGTAGCATTGTGATTACAGGTGTCTTGGAGCATTGTTATGACAAGGGCATGGAGCATTTTGTTGAGAAGGTCATGGAACATTCTGATGCCATGTGTCATGGAGCTTTGTGAAGACAAGGGCATGGAGCATTGTGATTACAGGGGTCTTGGAGCATTGTGATGACAGGTGTCATGGAGCCTTGTGATGACAAGGCCGTGGAACATTGTGATGGCAGGGGTCATGGAGCATTGTTATGACAGGGGTAATGGAACATTTTGAGGAGAAGGGCATGGAGCATTGTGATTACAATGTATATGGAGTATTGTGATGACAAATTTGTGGACCGTTGTGATGAAATGCGCTTGGAACAATGTAATGACAAGGGTCATGGAGCATTTTTATTACAAAGGCATGGAGCATTGTGATGACAAGCGTCACGGAGCATTGTGATGAAAAGTTCATGGAGAATTGTGGTTACAAAGGTCACAGAGCCTTGTGATGATGCCGGCATGGATCACTGTGATGACAAATGTTATGAAGCATTGTGATGCCTGGAGTCAAGGAACATTGTGATGACAGGGTTCATGGAGCATTGTGTTGACAAGCGCATGGAGCATTGTGATGTCAGGGGCATGGAGCATTTGTCTGAAAGGTTTCATAGATTATTGTGATGACAGAGGACATGGTGCATTGTGATGATAAGGGCATGGATCATTGTGATGAGAAGGTCATGCAGTATTGTGAAGACAGTTGTCAGGGAGCATTGTGATGACATATGTCATGGTCCATTGCGATGACAATGGCAGGGAGCATTGTGATGACTGGAGTCACGGAGCATTGTGATAACAGAGATCATGGAGCACTGTGATGACAAGCGTCACAATGCATTTTGAATACAGGGGACATGGAGGATTGGGATGAAAAGGGCATGGATCATTGTGATGACAAGGGTCATGGAGCATTGGGCTGAAAATGTTCATGGAGTATTGTGATGACAGGCCTCATGGAGCATAGTGATGACAAGCGCATGGAACATTGTGATGTCAGGGGCATGGAGCATTGGTCTGACAAGTTTCATAGATTATTGTGATGACAGTGGGCATGGTGCATTGTGATGACAAGGTCATGGTTCATTGTGAAGTGAAGGTCAAGGAGTATTGTTAAGACAGGTGTCAGGGAGCATTGTGATGACATATGTCATGGTCCATTGCAATGACAATGGCAGGGAGTATTGTAATGCTAAATGTAATGGAGGATTGTCATGAGAAATATAATGGAGCATTGTGATGACTGGGGCTTGGAGCATTATGATGACAAGGTCCATTGTGAATTTTCATGACAAGGTCGTGAAGCATTGTGATGACAAGGTCCTGGAGCATTGTTATAAGAAAATCATGGAGTCTTGTGATGACAAGTCCCATGGAGCAAACTGATGAAAAGGGGCAAGGCGCATTGTGATTACAGGGGTTTTGGCACATTGTGATGGCAGGGGCATGGATCATTGTGAGGAAAAGGCCAAGGAGCATTCTGATGACATGAGTCATTGAGCTTTGTGAAGACAATGGCAAGGAGCATTGTGATTACAGGGGTCTTAGAGCACTGTGATGAAAAGGGCATGGATCATTGTGATGAAAAAGGCATTGAGCCATGTAATGACAGAGTTCAAGGAGCATACAGACAACAAGTGTCAGGGAACATTTTGATGACAATTGTATTGAGCATTATGATGACAAAGATCACGGAGCATTGTGATGAGAAGACCATGGATAATTGTGATGACGAGCGTCATGGGGCATTGTGATGACAAGTGTTATGGAATATTGTGATCACAAGGGTTTGGAGCATTGTTATGACAGAGGTCATGGAGCATTTTGATTTCATTTTGATGACAGTAGCATGAAGCATTATGATGATAGGCATGGTGCATTGTGATGACAAAGTTCATGGATCATTGAGATGAAAAGGGGCATGGAGTATTGTGATTGCAGGTGTCTTGGAGCATTGTGATGAGAAGGGTCATGGAGCCTTGTGATGACAAGTCCATGGAACATCGTGATGGCCGTGGTCATGGAGCATTGTTATGACAGGGGTAATGGAGCATTGTGATGGCAAGGACATGGAGCATTGTGATGAGAAGGCCATGGAGCCTTCTGATGACATGTGTCATGGAGCTTTCTGATGACAAGAGCATGGAGCAATGTGATGAGAGCGTTCATGGAGCACTGTGATGACAATGACATGGAGTATTGTGATGCGAAGGGTCATGGATATTTGTGATGACAAAGGTCATGGAGCATTTTGATGAGAAGGGTGAGGTGCATTGTGATGAGAAGGGCAGGGAGCATTGTGATGACAGGTGTCATGGAGCACTGTGATGACAAGCGTCATGGAGCATTGTGAATACAGGGGTCATGGAGAAGTGGGATGACAAGGGCATGGAGCATTGTGATTACAGGTGTCTTGAGCATTGTGATGACAAGTGTCATGGTGCTTTGTGATGACAAGGCCGTTGAACATTGTGATGGCAGGGGTCATGGAGCATTGGGCTGAAATTTCTCATGGAGTATTGTGATGACAGGGGTCATGGAGCATTGCGATGACTAGGGAATGGAGCATTGTGATTACAATGGTCCCGGATCATTGTGTTGTCAGGTGTCATGGAGTGTTGTGATGACAGTGGTCTTGGAGAATGGGGATGATATTGGTCATGGAGCATTGTGATGATAAGGTCATGGAGCATTTGGCTGATAATATTCATGGAGTATTGTGATGACAGTGGTCATGGAGCATTGTGATGACAAGGGAATGAAGCATGATGATGACAAGGTCCTGGAGCATTGTGATGAGAAGACCATGGAGACTTTTGATGAGAAATCTCATGGAGCATTTTGCTGAAAAGGAGCATGTGGCATTGTGATTACAGGGGTCTTGTAGCATTGTGATGAAAAGGGCATGGATCATGGTGATGAGAAAGACATGGAACATTCTGATGGCATGCGTCACGCAGCATTGTGATGACGAGGGCATGGAGCATTGTGATTACATGAGTCTTGAGCATTGTGATGACAAGTGTCATGGAACCTTGTGATGACAAGGCCGTGTAACATTGTGATGGCAGGGGTCATGGAGCATTGTTATGACAGGAGTAATGGAGCATTTTGATGAGAGGGGCATGGTGCTTTGGTCTGAAATATTTCATGGATTATTGTGATGAGTGTGGGCATGAAGCATTGTGATGACGAGGGCACGGAACACTGTGATACATGGGTCATGTGTCATGGAGCTTTTTGATGAAAAATCATGGAGCATTGTGATGACAAGGGCATGGAGCATTATGATGACAGGGGCATGGAGAATTAGTCTGACAACTTTCATAGATTATTGTGATGACAGTGGACATGGTGCATTGTGATGACAAGGTTATGGATCACTGTGAAGAGAAGGTCAAGGAGTATTGTTAAGACATGTGTCAGGGAGCATTGTGATGACATATGTCATGGTCCATTGCGATGACAATGGCAGGGAGTATTGTAATGCTAAATGTAATGGAGGAATGTCATGACAAATACAATGGAGCATTGTGATGACTGGGGCTTGGAGAATTATGATCACAAGGGCCATTGTGAATTTTCATGACAAGGTCGTGAAGCACTGTGATGACAAGGTCCTGGAGCATTGTTATAAGAAAATCATGGAGTCTTGTTATGACAAGTCCCATGGAGGAACCTGATGAAAAGGGGCATGGAGCATTGTGATTACAGGGGTCTTGGCACATTGTGATGGCAAGGGAATGGATCATTGTGATGAAAAAGGCATTGAGGCTTGTAATGACAGAGTTCAAGGAGCATACAGACAACAAGTGTCAGGGAGCATTTTAATGAAATGCATATTGAGCATTGTGATGACAAATGTCATGGAGCATTGTGATGAGAAGACCATGGATAATTGTGATGACGAACGTCATGGGGCATGGTTATGACAAGTGTTATGGAATATTGTGATCACAAGGGTTTGGAGCATTGTTATGACAGAGGTCATGGATCATTTTTATTTCAAGGTGCATGGAGCATTGTGATGAGAAGGGCATGAAACAATGTGATCCCAAGGTTCATGGAGGATTGTGATGACAATAGTAATGGAGTATTGTGATGACAAGCACATAGAGCATTGTAATGACAAGGTCATGTAGCATTTTGTTGACAAAGGCATGGAGCATTGTGATGAGAGGTGTCATGGAGCACTGTGATGACAAGCGTCACGGAGCATTGTGAATACAGGGGTCATGGAGCATTAGGATGACAAGAGCATGGATCATTGTGATGACAAGGGTCATAGAGCATTGGGCTGAAAATGTTCATGGAGTATTGTGATGACAGGGGTCATGGAGCATTGTGTTGACTAGGGAATGTAGCATTGTGGTGACAAGATTCCCGGATCATTGTGTTGTCAGGTGTCATGGATTGTTGTGATGACAGTGGTCATGGAGAATAGGGATGATATTGGTCATGGAGCATTGTGATGATAAGGTCATGTAGCATTTTGCTGAAAATATTCCTTTAGAATTGTGATGACAGTGGTCATGGAGCATTGTGATGAAAAGGGAATGGAGCATGGTGATGAAATGGTCCGGGAGCATTGTGATGAGAAAGGCATAGAGCATTTTGATGACAAGGGCATGGAACATTATGATGAGAAGACCATGGAGCATTCTGATGACATGAGTCATGGAGCTTTGTGATGACAAGTGCAAGGAGCATTGTGATCACAGGGGTCTTGGAGCATTGTGATGAAAACGGCATGGATCATTGTGAGGAAAAAGGCATGGAGCCTTGTCATGAAAGAGTTCAAGGTGCATACTGATGGCAATAGTCAGGGAGCATTGTGCCGACAAGTGTATTGAGCATTGTGATGACAAAAATCATGGTGCATTGTGATGAGAAAACCATGGTTAATTGTGATGACCAGCGTCATGGGGCATTTTGATGACAAGTATTATGGAACATTGTGATCACAAGGGTTTGGAGCATTGTGGTAACAGAGGTTATGGAGCATTTTGATTTCATTGTGATGACAATAGCATGAAGCATTATGATGATGGGCATGGTGCATTGTGATGACAGCGTTCATTGAGCATTGTGATGGAAAGTGGCATGCATCATTGTTCTGACAAGTTTCATGGATTATTGTGATAAGAGTGGACATGGCACATTGTGACGACAAGGGCATGGAGCACTGTGATGACAAGGTCATGGATTATTGTGAAGAAAGGTGTCAGGGAGCATTGTGATGAAATATGTCATGTTCCAGTTTGATGACAATATCATTGAGCATTGTGATGCAAAGTGTCATGGAGCTTTGTGATGACAAAGGTCATGGAGCATTTTGATGACAAGGGTGTGGTGCATTGTGATGAGTAGGGCAGGGAGCATTTTGATGACAGGGTCATGCAGCAATTTGATTAAAAGTGTAATGGAATATTTAGATGACTGTAGTTATAGAACATTGTGATGTCAGGGGTCATGGAGCTTTGGGATGAATATGGTCATGGAGCATTTTGATGACAGGGGTTATGGAATATTTTGATGTCAATGGTCATGGAACATTGTGAGGATAAAGGGATGTAGCACTGTGATGACAGGAGTCATGGAATATTGTGTTTACAGGCGTGAGGGAGTATTCTGATGACTAGTGATGGAACACTGTGATATCTCTGGTGAGAGAGCATTTTGATGAGAAGTGCATGGAGCATTGTGATTACAGGGTTTATGGAGCATTGCAATGACAAGGTTGTGGAATGTTGTGATGAAAATCGTTTGGCACATTGTGATGACAAGGGTCATGGGGCATTGTTCTGACAAAGACATGGAGCATTGTGATGACAAGGGTCACGGAGCATTGTGATGGAAAGTTCATGGAGCATTGTGGTTACAAAGGTCACAGAGCCTTGCGATGATGCGGGTATGGACCATTTTGATGACAAACGTTATGAATCATTGTGATGACTGGAGTCACGGAGCATTGTGATGACAGGAGTCATGGAGCATTGTGATGACAAGGGCATGGAGCACTGTGATGACAGGAGCATGGAGCATTGATCTGACAAGTTTCATAGATTATTGTGATGACAGTGGACATGGTACATTGTGGTGACAAGCACATGGAGCATTGTGATGAGAAGGTCATGGAGTATTGTGAAGACAGGTGTCAGGGAGCATTGTGATGATATATGTCATGGTCCATTACGATGACAATGGCAGGGAGCATTGGGATGCCAAATGTAATGGAGGATTGTGATGACTAATATAATGGAGCATTGTGATGACAAGTGTCATGGAGCATTGGGCTGAAAATGTTCATGGAGTATTGTGATTACAGGGGTCATGGAACATTGTGATGACAAGGAAACGTAGCATTGTGAATAGAAGACCATGGAGACTTGTGGCGACAAGTCTCATGGAGCATTCTGATGAAAAGGGGCATGGGGCATTGTGATTACAGGAGTCTTGGAACATTGTTATGACAAGGGCATGGAGCATTGTGAGGAGGCCATGGAGTATTCTGATGACATGCGTCATGGAGCTTTGTGATGACAAGTGCATGGAGCACTGCGATTACAGGTGTCTTGTAGAATTGTGATGAAAAGGGCATGGAGCCTTGTCATGATAGGGTTCAAGGAGCATACTGATGACAAGTGTCAGGGAGCATTGTGATGACAAGTGTATAGAGCATTGTGATGACAAGGGTTATGGAGCATAGTGATGAGAAGATCATGGATAATTGTGATGATGGGCATCATGGGGTGTTGTGATGATAAGGGTTATGGAACATTGTGATCAAAAGAGTTTGGAGCATTGTGATGACAGAGGTCATCGAGCATTTTGATTTCATTGTGATGACAATAGCCTGAAGCATTATGATGATGGGCATGGTGCATTGTGTTGAAAGGGTTCATGGAGCATTGAGATGAAAAGGGGCATGGAGCATTGTGATTACAAGGGTCTTGGAGCATTGTGATGAGAAGGGCAAGGAGCATTGTTCTGAAATGTTTCATGGATTATTGGGATGAGAGTGGGCATCGAGCATTGTGATGACAAGGGCACAGGACACTGTGATACATGAGTCAATGAGGTTTGTAATGACAAGGACATGGAGCATTGTGATGAGAAGGGCATCGAGCATTGTGATGACAAGTGTCATGGAGCTTTGTGATGACAATGACATGGAGCATTGTGATGCCAAGGGCCATGGAGTTTTGTGATGACAAAGGTCATGGAGCATTTTGATGACAAGGGTGTGGTGCATTGTGATGAGAAGGGCAGGGAGTACTTTTGTGACAAGGTTATGCAGGAATTTGATGAAAAGTGTAATGGAACATTTTGAAGACAGGGGTAATAGAACATTGTGATGTCAGGGGTCATGGAGCTTTGGGATGAAAAGGATCATGGAGCACTTTGATGTCAGGGGTTATGGAACATTGTGATGTCAGGGGTTATGGAACATTGTGATGTCAGGGCTCATGGAACATTGTGATTATAAGGGGATGTAGAATTGTGATGACAGGGGTCATGGAATATTGTGATTACAGGGTGAGGGAGTATTGTGACGACTAGTGATGTAACACTGTGATATCTCTTGTGAGAGAGCATTTTGATGAGAAATGCATGGAGCATTGTGATTACAAGGTTTATGGAGCATTGCAATGAAAATTTGTGGACCGTTGTGAGGAAAACCGCGTGGCACATTGTGATGACAAGGGACATTGAATATTTTTCTGCCAAAGGCATGGAGCATTGTGATGACAATGGTCATGGAGCATTGTGATGAAAAGTTCATGGAGCATTGTGGTTCCAAATGACACAGAGCCTTGTGATGATGCGGGCATGGACCATTGTGATTGCAAACGTTATGCAGCATTTTGATGACTAGATTCACGGAGCATTGTGATGATAGGGGTCATGGAGCACTGTAATGACTGGGGCATGGAGCATTGTGATGACAGGGGCATGAAACTTTGGTCTGACCAGTTTCATAGAGTATTGTGATGAGAGTGGGCATGGTGCATTGTGATGACAAGGGCATGGAGCATTTTGATGAGAAGGTCATGGAGTATTGTGAAGACAGCTGTCAGGGAGCACTGTGATGACATATGTCATGGTCCATTGTGATGACATTGGCAGGGAGCATTGTGATGCCAAATGTAATGGAGGATTGTGATGACAAATATAATGGAGCATTGTGATGACTAGGGCTTGCAGCATTATGATGAGAATGGCCATTGAGAATTTTTATGACAAGGACATGAAGCATTGTGATGACAAGCTCCTGGAGCATTGTGATGAGAAAATCATGGAGCCTCGTAATGACAAGTCTCCTGGAGCATACTGATGAAAAGGGGCATGGAGCACTGTGATTACAGGGGTCTTGGAGCATTGTGATGAGAAGTGTCATGGAGCCTTGTTATGACAAGTCCATGAACATCGTGATGGCAGGGGTTAAGGAGCTTTGTAATGACAGGGGTAATGGAGCATTGTGATGAGAAGGCCATGGAGCATTCTGATGACATGAGTCATGGAGCTTCTTATAACAAGGGCATGGAGCATTTTGATTACAGGGGTATTGGAGCATTATCATGCAAACGACATGGATCATTGTGATGAAAAAGTCATGGAGACTTGTCATGACAGGGTTCAAAGAGCATACTGACGACAAGTGTCAGGGAGCATTTTGATGACCAGTGTATTGAGCATTGTGATGACAAAAGTCATGGAGCATTGTGATGAGAAGGGTCATGGAGCCTTGTGATGACAAGTCCATGGAACATCGTAATGGCAGGGGTCATGGAGCATTGTGAGGAGAAGGGATGGAGCATTCTGATGACATGCGTCATGGAGCTTTGTGATGACACGGGCATGGAGAAATGTGATGAGAGCTTTCATGGAGCATTGTGATGACAAAGACATGGAGCATTGTGATGCCAAGGGTCATGGATATTTGTGTTGAAAAGGACATGGAGCATTTTGAAAACAAGGGCGATGTGCATTCTGATGAGAAGGGCATGGAGCATTGTGATGACAGTGTCATGGAGCAATTTGATGCAAAGGGTCATGGAACATTTTGATGACAGGGGTTATGGAACATTGTGATGTCAGGGGTCACAGATCAATTTGAGGAAAATGGTCATGGAGCATTTTGATGACAGGGGTTATGGAACATTGTGATGTCAGGGGTCATCGAACATTGTGATAATAATTGCAAGTAGCATTGTGATGACAGGAGTCATGGAACATTGTGATGACAGGGGTGAGGGAGTATTGTGATGAATAGTGATGTAACATTGTGATATCAGTGGTGAGAGAGCATTTTGATGAGAAGTGCATGGAGCCTTGTGATGACAAGTTTTATGGAGCATTGTGATGACAAGTTTGTGGAGCGCTTTGAAAACACGCGTATGGCGCATGGTGATGACATGTGTCATGGAGCATTGTGATGAGAAGACCATGGATAATTGTGATGACGGGCGTCATGGGGCATTGTGATGACAAGTGTTATGGAATATTGTGATCACAAGGGTTTGGATCATGGTTATGGCAGAGGTCATGGAGCATTTTGATGTCATTGTGATGACAATAGCATGAAGCATTATGATGATGGGTATGGTACATTTTGATGAGAGGGTTCATGGTTTATTGAGATGAAAAAGGACATGGAGTATTTTGATTTTAGAGGTCTTGGAGCATTGTGATGAGAAGGGTCATGGAGCCTTGTGATGAAAAGGCCTTAGAACATCGCGATGTCAGGGGTCATGGAGCATTGTGATGACGGGGTAATGGAACATTGTGATGGCAAGGGCAAGGAGCATTGTGATGAGAAGGCCATGGAACTTTCTGATGATATGCGTCATGGAGCTTTTTGATGACAAGTGCATGGAGCAATGTGATGAGAGCGTTTATGGATCTTTGTGATGACAAAGTCATGGAGCACTTTGATGACAAGGGCGTTGTGCATTTTGATGAGAAGAGCAGGGAGCATTGTGATGACAAGTGCATGAAGCAATGTGATCCCAAGATTCTTGGAGGATTGTGATGACAATGGAAATGCAGTGTCGTGATGACAAGCACATAGAGCATTGTAATGACAAGGTCATGAGGCATTTTGTTGACAAAGGCATGGAGCATTGTGATGATAGGTGTCATGGAGCACTGTGATGACAAGCGTCACGGAGCATTGTGAATACAGGGGTCATGGAGCATTGAGATGATATGGTCATGGATCATTGTGATGACAAGCGTCATGGAGCACTGGGCTGAAAATTTTCATGGAGTATTGTGGTGACAGGAGTCATGGAGCATTGTGATGACAGAGGTCATGGAGAATTTTGATTTAATTGTGCTGACAATAGCTGGAAGCATTATGATGATGGGCATGATGCATTTTGATGACAGGGTTCATGGAGCATTGAGATTAAAGGGGCATGGAGCATTGTGATTACAGGGGTCTTGGAGCATTGTGATGACAAGGGCATGGAGCCTTTTGATGAGAAGGCCATGGACATTCTGGTGACATGTGTCATGCAGCTTTGTGATGAAAAGGGCATGGAGCATTGTGATGAAAAGGGCAAGGAACATTCTGATGACATGCATCAAGGAGCTTTGTGATGCCAAGGGCATGGAGCATTGTGATTACCAGGGTCTTGGATCATTGTGATGGCAAGGGTCATGGAGTCTTGTGATGACATTGCCGTGAAACATTGTGATGGCAGGGGTCATGGAGCATTGTTATGACAGAGTTAATGGAGCATTGTGATGAGAAGGGTCATGGAGCCTTGTGATGACAAGGCCATGGAACATCGTGATGGCAGGGGTCATGGAGCATTGTCATGACAGGGGTAATGGAGCATTGTGATGGCAAGGACATGGAGCATTGTGATGAGAAGGGCATCGAGCATTGTGATGACAAGTGTCATGGAGCTTTGTGATGACAAAGGCATGGAGAAATGTGATGAGAGAGTTCATGGAGAATTGTGATGACAGGAGTCATGGAGCATTGTGATGACAGAGGTCATGGAGAATTTTGATTTAATTGTGCGGACAATAGCTGGAAGCATTATAATGATGGGCATGATGCATTTTGATGACAGGGTTCATGGAGCATTGTGATTAAAAGGGGCATGGAGCATTGTGATTACAGGGGTCTTGGAGCATTGTGATGACAAGTGTCATGGAGCCTTGTGATGACAAGGCCGTGGAACATTGTGATGGCAGGGGGCATGGAGCATTGTTATGACAGGGATAATGGAGCATTTTGATGAGAAGGGTATGGAGCATTGTGATTCCAAAGTTTTTTGAGCATTGCGATGACAAATTTGTGGACCGTTGTGACGAAAAGTGCGTGACACACTGTGATGACAAGGGTCATGGAGCATTTTTCTGGCAAAGGCATGGAGCATTGTGATGACAAGGGTCACGGAGCATTGTGATGAAAAGTTCATGGAGCATTGTGGTTACAAAGGTCACAGAGCCTTGTGATGATGCGGGCATGGACCATTGTGATGACAAATGTTATGAAGCATTGTGATAACTGCAGTCACGGAGCATTGTGATGACAGGGGTCATGTAGCATTGTGATGAAAAGGGCTTGGAGCACTGTGATGAGAGCGGCATGGAGCATTGGTCTGACAAATTTCATAGATTATAGTGATGACAGTGGACATGGTGCATTGTGATGACAAGGGCATGGAGCGTTGTTATGAGAAGGTCATGGAGTATTGTGAAGACAGGTGTCAGGGAGCATTGTGATGACATATGTCATGATCAATTGCGATGACAATGGCAGGGAGCATTGTAATGCCAAATGTAATGGAGGATTTTGATGATAAATATAATGGAGCATTGTGATGACAATGGCTTGGAGCATTGTGATGCCAAGGGTCAGGGAGCATTGTGCTGACAAGGGCATGGAGAATTTTGATGGCAAAAACATATAACATTGTGAAGAGAACTGTCATGGAGCATTGTGAAGACAAGGACGTGAGAAATATGATGACAAGGGACATGGAGCATTGTGATGACCAGGGCATGGAGCATTGTGATGGCAAGACCGTGGAGCATTGTGATGAGAAGACCATGGATAATTGAGATGATGAGCGTCATGGAGCACTGTAATGACAAGGGCTATGGAGCATTGTGATGTCAGGGGACATGGAGCATTTTGATGAAAAGCGTCATGGATCATTTTGATGACAGGGGTTATGGAACATTGTGATGTCATAGGTCATCGAACACTGTGATGATAAGTGCATGTAGCATTGTGATGACAGGAGTCATGGAACATTGTGATGACAGGGGTGAGGGAGTATTGAGATGAACAGTGATGTAACATTGTGATATCAGTGGTGAGAGAGCATATTGATGAGAAGTGCATGGAGCATTGTGATTACAAGATTGTGGAGCACTGTGATGACAAGCGCATGGTGCATTGTGATGACGTGTCATGGATCATTGGGCTGACAAGTGCATGGAGCATTGTGATGACAACGGTCATGGAGCATTGTGCTGAGAAAAGCATAGAGCATTGTGATGACAAGGGCCAAAGAGCATTGTGATGAAAATTTCATGGAGCATTGAGGTTAAAAATGTCACAGAGACTGTTGATGATGAGGGCATGGAACATTTTGATGACAAAGGTCATGAAGAATTGTGATGACTGGAGTAACGGAGCATTTTGATAACAAGGCCATGAGCATTGTGATTACAAGGGCATGGATCATTGGTCTTATAAGTTTCATGGATTATTGCAATGTAAGTTGGAATGGCGCATTTTGATGACAAGGGCATGGAGAATTGTGAAGACCACGTCATGTTGTATTGTGAAGACAGGTGTCAGGGAGCATTGTGATGACATATGTAATGGCCCATTGTGATGACAATGGCATGGAACATTGTGATGCCAACTGTCATGGAGGATTCTGATGACAAAGGTAATGGAGCATTGTGATGACAATGGATTGGAGCATTGTGATGAAAAGGGTCAGGGAGCATTGTGCTGGCAAGTGCATGGAGAATTGTGATGACACGGGTCATGGAGCATTTTGATGACAAAATTGTGGAGTATTTTGATGACAATGGCATGGAGCATTGTGATGAAAATGGCATGGGGCTTTGTGATGAAAAATGCATGGAGCCTTTTAGTGACAGGGTTCAAGGAGCATTCTGAGGACAAGAATCAGGGAGCATTGTGATGACAAGTGTTATGGAACATTTTGATCACAAATTTTAGAGCATTGTGATGACAGAGTCATGGATCATTTTGATTTCAAGGAGCATGGAGCATTGTGATGACAATGGCATGAAGCAATATGATTCCAATGTTCATGGAGGATTGTGATGACAATGGTAATGCAGTTTTGTGATGACAAGCGCATAGAACATTGTAATGACAAGGTCATGTAGCATTTTGCTGACAAAGGCATGGAGCATTGTGATGACAGGTGTCATGGATCACTTTGGTGACATGCGTCACTGAGCATTGTGAATACAGGGGTCATGGAGCATTGGGATGACAAGGGCATGGATCATTGTGATGATAAGCGTCATGGAGCATTCGGCTTAAAATATTCATGTAGTATAGTGATGACAGGGATCATGGAGCATTGTGATGAGTAGGGAATTGAGCATTGTGATGACCAGAGTCCCGTATCACTGTGTTGTCAGCGGTCATGGTGTGTTGTGATGACAGTGGTCATGGAGCATTGTGATGATATTGGTCATCGAGCATTGTGATGAGAAGGTCATGGAGCATTGGGCTGAAAATATTCATGGAGTATTGTGATTACAGGGGTCATGGAACATTGTGATGACAAGGAAATTTAGCATTGTGAATAGAAGACCATGGAGACTTGTGATGACAAGTCTCATGGAGCATTCTGATGAAAAGGGGCATGGGGCATTGTGATTACAGGAGTCTTGGAACATTGTTATGACAAGGGCATGGAGCATTGTGAGGAGGCCATGGAGTATTCTGATGACATGCGTCATGGAGCTTTGTGATGACAAGTGCATGGAGCACTGCGATTACAGGTGTCTTGGAGAATTGTGATGAAAAGGGCATGGAGCCTTGTCATGATAGGGTTCAAGGAGCATACTGACGACAAGTGTCAGGGAGCATTGTGATGACAAGTGTATAGAGCATTGTGATGACAAGGGTTATGGAGCATAGTGAGGAGAAGATCATGGATAATTGTGATGATGGGCGTCATGGGGTGTTGTGATGATAAGGGTTATGGATCATTGTGATCAAAATAGTTTGGAGCATTGTGATGACAGAGGTCATCGAGCATTTTGATTTCATTGTGATGACAATAGCCTGAAGCATTATGATGATGGGCATGGTGCATTGTGTTGAAAGGGTTCATGGAGCATTGAGATGAAAAGGGGCATGGAGCATTGTGATTACAAGGGTCTTGGAGCATTGTGATGAGGAGGGCAAGGAGCATTGGTCTGAAATGTTTCATGGATTATTGTGATGAGAGTGGGCATGGAGCATTGTGATGACAAGTGCACGGAACAGTGTGATACATGAGTCAATGAGGTTTGTAATGAAAAGGACATGGAGCATTGTGATGAGAAGGGCATCGAGCATTGTGATGACAAGTGTCATGGAGCTTTGTGATGACAATGACATGGAGCATTGTGATGCCAAGGGTCATGGAGCTTTGTGATGACAAAGGTCATGGAGCATTTTGATGACAAGGGTGTGGTGCATTGTGATGAGAAGGGCAGGGAGTATTTTTGTGACAAGGTTATGCAGGAATTTGATGAAAAGTATAATGGAACATTTTGAAGACAGGGGTTATAGAACATTGTGATGTCAGGGGTCATGGAGCTTTGGGATGAAAAGGATCATGGAGCATTTTGATGTCAGGGGTTATGGAACATTGTGATGTCAGGGGTCATGGAACATTGTGATTATAAGAGGATGTACAATTGTGATGACTGGGGTCATGGAATATTGTGATTACAGGGTGAGGGAGTATTGTGACGACTAGTGATGTAACACTGTGATATCTCTTGTGAGAGAGCATTTTGATGAGAAATGCATGGAGCATTGTGATTACAAGGTTTATGGAGCATTGCAATGAAAATTTGTGGACCGTTGTGAGGAAAAGTGCGCGGCACCTTGTGATGACAAGGGACATTGAATATTTTTCTGCCAAAGGCAAGGAGCATTGTGATGACAATGGTCATGGAGCATTGTGATGAAAAGTTCATGGAGCATTGTGGTTCCAAATGTCACAGAGCCTTGTGATGATGCGGGCATTGACCATTGTGTTGGCAAACGTTATGCAGCATTGTGATGACTGTAGTCACGGAGCATTGTGATGACTAGGGCATGGAGCATTGTGACGACAGGGGCATGAAACTTTGGTCTGACCAATTTCATAGAGTATTGTGATGAGAGTGGGCATGGTGCATTGTGATGACAAGGGCATGGAGCATTGTGATGAGAAGGTCATGGAGTATTGTGAAGACAGCTGTCAGGGAGCACTGTGATGACATATGTCATGGTCCATTGTGATGACATTGGCAGGGAGCATCGTGATGCCAAATGTAATGGAGGATTGTGATGACAAATATAATGGAGCATTGTGATGACTAGGGCTTGCAGCATTATGATGAGAATGGCCATTGAGAATTTTTATGACAAGGGCATGAAGCATTGTGATGACAAGTTCCTGGAGCATTGTGATGATAAAATCAAGGAGCCTCATAATGACAAGTCTCATGGAGCATACTGATGAAAAGGGGCATGGAGCACTGTGATTACAGGGGTCTTGGAGCATTGTGATAAGAAGTGTCATGGAGCCTTGTTATGACAAGTCCATGGAGCATCGTGATGGCAGGGGTTAAGGAGCATTGTAATGACAGGGGTAATGGAGCATTGTGATGGCAAGGTCATGGATCATTGTGATGAGAAGGCCATTGAGCATTCTGATGACATGTGTCATGGAGCTTTGTGATGACAAGGGCATGGAGCAGTGTGATTACAGGGGTCTTGGAGCATTGTCATGAAAATGGAATGGATCATTGTGATGAAAACGGTATGGAGCCTTGTCATGACAGGGTTCAAGGAGCATAGAGACAACAAGTGTCAGGGAGCATTTTGATGACAAGTGTATTGTGCATTGTGATGACAAAGGTCATGGAGCATTGTGATAAGAAGACCATGGGTAATTGTGATGACGAGTGTCAGGGGCATTGTGAGGACAAGTTTTATGGAATATTGGGATCACATGGGTTTGGAGCATTGTTATGACAGCGGTCATGGAGCATTTTGATTTCATTGTGATGACAATAGCATGAAGCATTTTGATGATGGGCATGGTGCAATTTGATGAGAGGGTTCATGGATCCTTGGGATGAAAAGGGGCATGGAACACTGTGATTACAGGGGTCTTGGAGCATTGTGATGACAAGGGCATGGAGCATTGTGATGAGAAGGCCATGGAGCATTCTGATGACATGAGTCATGGAGCTTTGTGATAACAAGGGCATGGAGCATTTTGATTACAGTGGTACTGGAGCATTATCATGCAAACGACATGGATCATTGTGATGAAAAAGTCATGGAGACTTGTCATGACAGGGTTCAAAGAGCATACTGACGACAAGTGTCAGGGAGCATTTTGATGACCAGTGTATTGAGCATTGTGATGACAAAAGTCATGAAGCATTGTGATGAGAAGGGTCATGGAGCCTTGTGATGACAAGTCCATGGAACATCGTAATGGCAGGGGTCATGGAGCATTGTGAGGAGAAGGGATGGAGCATTCTGATGACATGCGTCATGGAGCTTTGTGATGACACGGGCATGGAGAAATGTGATGAGAGCTTTCATGGAGCATTGTGATGACAAAGACATGGAGCATTGTGATGCCAAGGGTCATGGATCTTTGTGTTGAAAAGGACATGGAGCATTTTGATAACAAGGGTGATGTGCATTCTGATGAGAAGGGCAGGGAGCATTGTGATGACAGGGTCATGGAGCAATTTGATGCACAGGGTCATGGAACATTTTGATGACAGGGGTTATGGAACATTGTGATGTCAGGGGTCATGGATCAATTTGATGAAAATGGTCATGGAGCATTTTGATGACAGGGGTTATGGAACATTGTGATGTCAGGGGTCATCGAACACTGTGATAATAATTGCAAGTAGCATTGTGATGACAGGAGTCATGGAACATTGTGATGACAGGGGTGAGGGAGTATTTTGATGAATAGTGATGTAACATTGTGATATCAGTGGTGAGAGAACATTTTGATGAGAAGTGCATGGAGCTTTGTGATGACAAGGTTTATGGAGCATTGTGATGACAAGTTTGTGGAGCGCTGTGAAGACACGCGCATGGCGCATGGTGATGACATGTGTCATGGAGCATTGTGATGAGAAGACCATGGATAATTGTGATGACGGCCGTCATGGGGCATTGTGATGACAAGTGTTATGGAATATTGTGATCATAAGGGTTTGGATCATGGTTATGACAGAGGTCATGGAGAATTTTGATGTCATTGTGATGACAATAGCATGAAGCATTACGATGATGGGTATGGTACGTTGTGATGAGAGGGTTCATGGTTTATTGAGATGAAAAGGGACATGGAGTATTGTGATTTTAGAGGTCTTGGAGCATTGTGATGAGAAAGGTCATGGAGCCTTGTGATGAAAAGGCTTTGGAACATCGTGATGTCAGGGATTATGGAGCATTGTGATGACGGGGTAATGGAACATTGTGATGGCAAGGGCAAGTAGCATTGTGATGAGAAGGCCATGGAACTTTCTGATGATATGTGTCATGGAGCTTTTTGATGAAAAGGGCATGGAGCAATGTGATGAGAGCGTTTATGGATCTTTGTGATGACAAAGTCATGGAGAACTTTGATGACAAGGGCGTTGTGCATTTTGATGAGAAGAGCAGGGAGCATTGTGATGACAAGTGCATGAAGCAATGTGATCCCAAGATTCTTGGAGGATTGTGATGACAATGGAAAAGCAGTGTCGTGATGACAAGCACATAGAGCATTGTAATGACAAGGTCATGAGGCATTTTGTTGACAAAGGCATGGAGCATTGTGATCATAGGTGTCATGGAGCACTGTGATGACAAGCGTCACGGATCATTGTGAATACAGGGGTCATGGAGCATTGGGAAGATATGTTCATGGATCATTGTGATGACAAGCGTCATGGAGAACTGGGCTGAAAATTTTCATGGAGTATTGTGATGACAGGAGTCATGGAGCATTGTGATGACAGAGGTCATGGAGAATTTTGATTTAATTGTGCTGACAATAGCTGGAAGCATTATGATGATGGGCATGATTCATTTTGATGACAGGGTTCATGGAGCATTGAGATTAAAAGGGGCATGGCGCATTGTGATTACAGGGGTCTTGGAGCATTGTGATGACAAGTGTCATGGAGCCTTGTGAAGATAAGGCCGTGGAACATTGTGATGGCGGGTGTCATGGAGCATTGTTATGAGAGGGGTAATGGAGCACTGTGATGTGAAGGGCATGGAATATTGTGATTACAAGGTTTATGGAGCATGGCGATGAATAATTTGTGGACCGTTGGGATGACAAGGGTCATGCAAGGGTCAGAGAATTTTTCTTACAAAGGCATGGAGCATTGTGATGACAAGGGTCACGGAGCATTGTGATGAAATGGTCATGGAGCATTGTGGTTACAAAGGTCACAGAGCCTTATGATGACGCGGGCATCAACCACTGTGATGACAAATGTTATGAATCATTGTGATGCCTGGAGTCATGGAACATTGTGATGACGGGTCATGGAGCATTGTGATGACACGGGCATGGAGCATTGTGATGAGAAGGTCATGGAATATTGTGAAGACGTGTCAGGGAGGATTGTGATGACATATGTCATGGTCCATTGTGATGACAATGGCAGGGAGCATTGTGATGACAAACGTAATGGAGGATTGTGATGAAAAATATAATGGAGCATTGTGATGACTAGGGATTGGAGCATTATGATGACAAGGGCCATTGATAATTTTCATGACAAGGTCGTGAAGCATTGTGAGGACAATGTCCTGGAGCATTGTGATGAGAAATCCATGGAGCCTTGTGATGACAAATCTCATGGAGCATACTGATGAAAATGGGCATGGAACATTGTGATTACAGGGGTCTTGGAGCACTGTGATGACAAGGCATGGAGCAGTTTGATGAGAAGGCCATGGAACATTCTGATGACATGTGTCATGGAGCTTTGTGATGACAAGGGCATGGAGCATTGTGATTACAGGGGTCTTGGAGCATTGTGATGACAAGTGTCTTGGAGCCTTGTGATGACAATGCCGTGGAACATTGTGATGGCTGGGGTCATGGATCATTGTTATGATGGGTTAATGGTGCATTGTGATGAGAAGGGAAAGGATCATTGTGTTTTCAATGTTTATGGAGCATTGTGATTACAAATTTGTGGACCGTTGTGATAAAAAGCGTGTGGCACATTTTGATGACAAGTGTCATGGAGCATTTTTCTGACAAAGGCATGGAGCATTGTGATGACAAGGGTCACGGAGCATTGTGATGAAAAGTTCATGGAGCATTGTGGTTACAAAGGTCACAGAGCCTTGTGATGACACGGGCATGTACCACTGTGATGACCAATGTTATGAAGCATTGTGATGAATGGAGTCACTGAGCATTGTGATGAAAGTGTTCATGGAGCATTGGGATGACAAGAGCATGGAGCATTGGGATGACAAGGGCATGGAGCATTGTGATGAGATGTTCATGGAGTATTTTGAAGAAAGGTGTCAGGGAGCATTGTGATGACATATGTCATAGTCCATTGCGATGACAATGGCAGGGAGTATTGTGATGCCCAATGTAATGGAGGATTGTGATGACAAATATAATGGAGCATTGTGATAACTAGGGATTGGACCATTATGATGAAAAGAGCCATTGAGAATTTTCATGACAATGTCGTGAAGCATTGTGATGACAAGTTCCTGGAGCATTGTGATAAGGAAACCATGGAGCCCTGAGAGGACAAATCTCATGGAGCATACTGAAGAAAAGGGGCATGGACCACTGTGATTACCGGGGTCTGGGAACATTGTGATGACAAGGGCATGGATCAAAATCAGGAGAAGGCCAAGGAACATTCTAATGACATGCGTCATTGAGCTTTGTGATGACAAGGACATGGAGCATTGTGAATACAGGGGTCTTGGAGCATTGTGATGAAAAGGGCATGGATCATTGTGATGAGAAAGGCATGGAGACTTGTCATGACAGCGTTCAAGGAGCATACAGACAACAAGGGTGAGGGAGCATTTTGATGTCAAGTGTATTGAGCACCGTGATGACGAAGGTCATGGAGCATTTTGATGAGAAGACCATGGATAATTGTCATGACGATTGTCAATGGGCATTGTGCTGACAAGTGTTATGGAATATTGTGATCACAAGGGTTTGCAGCATTGATATGACAGAGTTCATGGAGCATTTTGATTTCATTGTGATGACAATAGCATGAAGCACTATGATGATGGGCATGGTGCATTGTGATGACAGGGTTCATGGAACATTGAGATGAAAAGGGGCATGGAGCATTGTGATTACAGGGTTCTTGGAGCATTGTGATGAGAAGTGTCATGGAGCCTTGTGATGACAAGCCCCAGAAACATCGTGATGGCATGGTTCATGGAGCATTGTTATGAGAGTGGTAATGGAGCATTGTGATGAGAAGTGCAAGGAGCATTGTGATTACAAGGTTTATGGAGCATTGAAATGACAAATTTGCGGACCGTTTTGATGAAAAGTGTGTGGCACATTGTGATGACAAGGGTCATGGAGCATTCTTATGACAAAGGCATGGAGCATTGTGATGACAAGTGTCACGGAACACTGTGACGAAAAGTTCATGGAGCATTGTGGTTACAAAGGTCACAGAGCCTTGTGATGACGCAGGCATGGAACATTGTGATGACAAATTTAGTGAAGCATTGTGATGACTGGAGTCACGGAGAATTGTGACGACAGGGGTCATGGAGAATTGTGATGACAACGGCATGGAGCATTGTGATGACAGGGGCATGGAGCATTGTGATGAGAAGTTCATGGAGTATTTTGAAGAAAGGTGTCATGGAGCATTGTGATGACATATGTCATAGTCCATTGTGATGACAATGGCAGGGAGCATTGTGATGCCAAATGTAATGGAGGATTGTGATGACAAATATAAAGGAGCATTGTGATGACTAGGGCTTGGAGCATTATGATGAGAAGGGCAATGGAGAATTTTCATGACAAAGTCATGCAGCATTGTGATGACAAGGTCGTGGAGCATTGTGATAAGAAAACCATGGAGCCTTGTGATGACAAATCTCATGGAGCATACTGATGAAAAGGGGCGTGGACCACTGTGATTACAGGGTCTTGGAACATTGTGATAACAAGGGCATGGAACACTGTGAGTAGAAGTTTAAGGAACATTCTAATGATATGCGTCATAGAGCTTTGTGATGACAAGTTCATGGAGCATTGTGATTACAGGGGTCTTGGAGCATTGTGAAGAAAAGGACATGAATCATTGTGATGAAAAAAGCATGGAGCCTTGTCATGAGAGGTTTCAAGGAGCACACAGACAACAAGTGTCATGGGGCATTTTGATGACATGTGTATTGTTCATTGTGATGACAAAGTTCATGGAGCATTTTGATGAGACGACCATGGATAATTGTGATGACGTGTGTCATGTGGCATTGTGATGACAAGTGTTATGGAATATTGTGATCACAAGGGTTTGGAGCATTGTTATGACAGAGTTCATGGAGCATTTTGATTTCATTGTGATGACAATAGCATGAAGCATTATGATGATGGGCATGGTGCATTTTGATGACAGGGTTCATGGAACATTGAGATGCAAAGGGGCATGGAGCATTGTGATTACAGGGGCATGTAGCATTGGTCTGACTAATTTCATAGATTATTGTGATGACAGTGGACCTGGTGCATTGTGGTAACAAGGGCATGGATCAGTGGGATGTGAAGGTCATGGAGTATTGTGAAGACAGGTGTCAGGGAGCATTTTGATGACATATATCATGGTCCCTTGCAAGGACAAGGGCATGGAGCTTTGAGATGACAAATGAAATGGAGGATTGTGATGACAAATATAATGGAGCATTCTGATGACTAGGGCTTGGTGCATTATGATGACAAGGGCCATTGAGAATTTTCATGACAATGTCGTGAAGCACTCTGATGACAAGGGCATGGCGCATTGTGATGAGAAGGCCATGGAACATTCTGGTGACATGTGTCATGGAGCTTTGTGATGACAACGGCATGGAGTATTGTGATTACAGTGGTATTTGAGCATTGTGATGACAAGAGTCAAGGAGTCTTGTTATGACAAGGCCGTGGAACATTGTGATGGCCGGTGTCATGGAGCATTGTTAAGAGAGGGGTAATGGAGCATTGTGATGAGAAGGGCAAGGATCATTGTGATTACAAGGTTTATGGAGCATTGCGATGACAAATTTATGGACCATTGTGATGAAAAGTGCTTGGCACTTTGTGATGAAAAGGGTCATGGAGCATTTTTCTGACAAAGGCATGGAACATTGTGATGAAAAGGGTCACGGAGCATTGTGATGAAAAGTTCGTGGAGCATTGTGGTTACAAAGGTCACGGAGCCTTGTGATGACACGGGCAAGGACCATTGTGATGACAAATGTTATGAAGCATTGTGATGACCGGAGTCACGGAACATTGTGATGACAGGGTCATGGAGCATTGTGATGACAAGGGCATGGAGCATTTTGATGAGAAGTTCATGGTGTATTTTGAAGAAAGGTGTCAGGGAGCATTGAGATGACATCTGTCATGGTCCATTGCGATGACAATGGCAGGGAGCATTGTGATGCCAAATGTAATGGAGGATTGTGAGGACAAATATAATGGAGCATTGTGATGACTAGGGCTTGGAGCATTATGATGTGAAGGGCCATTGAAAATTTTCATAACAAGGTCATGAATCATTGTGATGACAATGTCCTGGAGCATTGTGATAAGAAAACCATGGAGCCTTATGATGACAAATCTCATGGAGCATACTGATGAAAAGGGGAAGGGACCACTGTGGTTACAGGGGTCTTGGAACATTGTGATGACAAGGTCATGGAGCATTGTGAGGAGAAGTCCAAGGAGCATTCTAATGATATGCGTCATAGAATATTGTGTTGACAAGGGCATGGAGCATTGTGATTACAGGGATATT
The DNA here is from genome assembly GCF_964165515.1 of Mesoplodon bidens. Lineage (NCBI taxonomy): Eukaryota > Metazoa > Chordata > Mammalia > Artiodactyla > Ziphiidae > Mesoplodon > Mesoplodon bidens. The sequence goes on from NW_027671359.1 coordinate 62,169, forward strand.
GGAGCATTGTGATGAAAAAGGCATGGATCATTGTGATGAAAAAGGCATGGAGACTTGTCATGACAGGGTTCAAGGAGCATACAGACAGCAAGTGACAGGGAGCATTTTGATGACAAGTGTATTGAGCATTGTGATGGCAAAGGTCATGGAGCATTTTGATGAGAAGTTCATGGAGTATTTTGAATAAAGGTGTCAGGGAGCATTGTGATGACATATGTCATGGTCCATTGCGATGACAATGGCAGGGAGCATTGTGATGCCAAATGTAATGGAGGATTGTGAGGACAAATATAATGGAGCATTGTGATGACTAGGGCTTGGAGCATTATGATGTGAAGGGCCATTGAAAATTTTCATAACAAGGTCATTAATCATTCTGATGAAAATGTCCTGGAGCATTGTGATAAGAAAACCATGGAGCCTTGTGATGACAAATCACATGGAGCATACTGATGAAAAGGGGAAGGGACCACTATGGTTACAGGGGTCTTGGAACATTGTGATGACAAGGTCATGGAGCATTGTGAGGAGAAGTCCAAGGAGCATTCTAATGATATGCGTCATAGAACATTGTGATGACAAGGGCATGGAGCATTGTGATTACAGGGATATTGGAGCATTGTGATGAAAAAGGCATGGATCATTGTGATGAAAAAGGCATGGAGCCTTGTCATGACAGGGTTCAAGGAACATACAGACAGCAAGTGACAGGGAGCATTTTGATGACAAGTGTATTGAGCATTGTGATGGCAAAGGTCATGGAGGATTGTGATGAGCAGACCATGGATAATTGTGATGACGAGTGTCATGGGGCATTGTGATGACAAGTGTTATGGAATATTGTGATCACAAGGGTTTGGAACATTGTTATGACAGAGTTCATGGAGCATTTTGATTTCTTTGTGATGACAATAGCATGAAGCATTATGATGATGGGAATGTTGCATTGTGATGACAGGGTTCATGGATCATTGAGATGAAAAGGGGCATGGAGCATTGTGATTACAGTTGTCTTGGAGCATGTGATGAGAAGGGTCATGGAGCCTTGTGATGAAAAGGCCAAGGAACATCGTGATGGCAGTGGTCATGGAGCATTATTTTGACATGGGTAATGGAGCATTGTGATGACAAGGGCATGGAGCATTGTGATGAGAAGGCCATGGAGCATTGTGATGCCAAGGTTCATGGATCTTGGTGACGACAAGGTCATGGAGCATTTTGATGACAAGGGCGTTGTGCATTGTGATGAGAAGGGCAGGGAGCATTATGATGACAGTGTCATGGAGCAATTTGATGAGAAGTGTCATGGAACATTTTGATGAGAGGTGTTATGGAACACTGTGATATCAGGTTTCATGTAGCATTTTGATGAAAAGTGTCATGGAGCATTTTGATGACAGTTGTTATGGAACATTGTGATGTCAGGGGTCATCGAACATTGTGATGATAAGTGCATGTACCATTGTGATGACAGGAGTCATGGAACATTATGATGACAGGGGTGAGGGATTATTGTGACGAACAGTGATGTAACACTGTGATATCAGTGGTGAGAGAGCATTTTGATGAGAAATGCATGGAGCATTGTGATGACAAGGTTTATGGAGCATTGTGATGACAAGATTGTGGAGCACTGTAATGACAAGCGCATGGTGCATCTTGATGACATGTGTCATAGAGCATTGTGCTGACAAGCGCATTTAGCATTGTGATGACAAGGGTCATGGAGCATTGTGCTGAGAAAGGCATAGAGCATTGTGATGACAAGGGTCAAAGGGAATTGTGCTGAAAAGTTCATGGAGCATTGTGGTTAAAAAGTTCACAGAGACTGTTGATGACGAGCGCATGGACCATAGTGATGACAAAGGTCATGAAGATATGTGATGACTGGAGTCACGTAGCATTGTGAGGATACGGATCTTAGAACATTGTGATGAAAGGGCATGAAGCATTGTTCTAATAATTTTCGTGGATTATTGTGATGACAGTTGGAATGGCGCATTGTGATGGCAATGGCTTGGAGCATTGTGATAACCAGGTCATGCAGTATTGTGAAGACAGGTGTCACGGAGCATTGTGATGTCATATGTAATGGCCCATTGTGATGACAATGGCATGGAGCATTGTGATGCCAAGTGTCATGGAGGATTCTGATGACAAAGGTAATGGAGCATTGTGATGACAATGGCATGGAGCATTGTGATGAAAATGGCATGGGACATTGTGATGAAAAAGGCATGGAGCCTCTTCGTGACAGTGTTCAAGGAGCATTCTGACGACAAGTGTCAGGGAGCATTGTAATGACAAGTGTATTGAGAATTGTGATGACAAAGTTCATGGAGCATTTTCATGAAAAGGGCATGGAGTATTGTGATGACAGGCGTCATGGAGCGTTGTGATGAGAAAGGTTATTGAACTTTGTGATCACAAGAGTTTGGAGCATTGTGATGACATAGGTCATGGATCATTTTGATTTCAGGAGCATGGAGCATTGTGATGACAAGAGCATGAAGCAATGTGATCCCAAAGTTCATGCAGGATTGTGATGACAATAGTAATGTAGTATTGTGATGAAAAGCGCATAGAGCATTGTAAAGACAAGGTCATGTAGCATTTTGCTGACAAAGGCATGGGACATTGTGATGACAGGTGTCATGGAGCACTGTGATGACAAGCATCACGTAGCATTGTGAATACATGGGTCATGGAGCATTGGGATGACAAGGGCATGGATCATTCTGATGACAAGTGTCTTGGAGAATTGGATGAAAATGTTCATGGAGTATTGTGAAGACAGGGGTCATGGAGCATTGTGATGACAGAGGTCATGGAGAATTTTGATTTCATTGTGGTGAAAATAGCCGGAAGCATTATGATGATGGGCATGATGCATTGTCATGACAGGGTTCATGGAGCACTGAAATGAAAAGGGGCATGGAACATTGTGATTACAGTGGTCTTGGAGCACTGTGATGACAAGTGTCATGGAGAATTGTGATGATAAGGCCTTGGAACATTGTGAAGGCGGGTGTCATGGAGCATTGTTATGAGAGGTGTAATGGAGCACTGTGATGAGAAGGGCATGGAACATTGTTATTACAAAGTTTATGGAGCATTGCGATGAATAATTTGTGGACCGTTGGGATGACAAGGGTCATGCAAGGGTCAGAGAATTTTTCTTAAAAGGCATGGAGCATTGTGAAGACAAGGGTCACGGAGCATTGTGATGAAATATTCATGGAGCATTGTGGTTAGAAAGGTCACAGAGCCTTATGATGACGTGGGCATCGACCACAGTGATGACAAATGTTATGAATCATTGTGATGCCTGGAGTCACGGAACATTGTGATGACAGGAGTCATGGAGCATTGTGATGACAAGGGCATGGCGCATTGTAATGAGAAGGTCATGGAATATTGTGAAGACATGTCAGGGAGCATTGTGATGACATATGTCATGGTCCATTGTGATGACAATGGCAGGGAGCATTGTGATGACAAACGTAATGGAGGATTGTGAGGACACACATAATGAAGCATTGTGATTACTAGGGCTTGGAGCATTATGATGACAAGGGCCATTGAGAATTTTTATGACAAGGTCGTGAAGCATTGTGATTTCAAGGTCCTGGAGCATTGTGATGAGAAAACCATGGAGCCTTGTGATGACAAACCTCATGGAGCATACTGATGAAAAGGGACATGGACCATTGTGATTACAGGGGTCTTGGAACTTTGTGATGACATGGGCATGGAGCATTGTGAGGTGAAGACCAAGGAGCATTCTAATGACATATGTCATTGAGCTTTTTGAGGACAAGGGAATGGAGCATTTTGAGTACAGCGGTCTTGGAACATTGTGATGAAAAGGACATGGATCATTGTGATGAAAATGGCATGGAGCCTTGTAATGACAGGTTTCAAGGATCATACAGACAATTAGTGTCAGGGAGCATTTTGATGACAAGTGTATTGAGCTTTGTGATGCCAAAGTCATGGAGCATTGTGATGAGAAGACTATGGATAATTGTCATAACGAGAGTCATGGGGCATTGTGATGACAAGAGTTATGAAATATTGTGATCACAAGGATTTGGAGCATTGTTATGACAGAGGTCATGGAGCATTTTGATTTCATTTTGATGACAATAGCATGAAGCGTTATGATGATGGGCATGGTGCATTGTGATGACAGGGTTCATGGATCATTGAGATGAAAAGGGACATGGAGCATTGTGATTACAGTGGTCTTGGAGCATTGTGATGAGAACGGTCATGGAGCCTTGTGATGACAAGACCATGGAACATCGTGATGGCAGGTGTTATGGAACATTTTTTTTGACAGGTGTAATGGAGCATTGTGATGGCAAGGGCGTGGTGCATTGTGATGAGAAGGCCGTGGAACATTCTGATGACATGTGTCATGGAGCTTTGTAATGACAAGGGCATGGAGCAATGTGATGAGAGCGTTCATGGAGCATCGTGATGACAATGACATGGAGCATTGTGATGCCAAGTGTCATGGATCTTTGTGATGACAAATGTCATGGAGCATTTTGATGACAAGGATGTTGTGCATTGTGATGACAAGGGCCTGGAGCATTTTGATGACAGGGTCGTGGAGCAATTTGATGAAAAGCGTCATGGAGCATTTTGATGAGAGGGGTGATGGAACATTGTGATGTCAGGGGTCATCGAACATTGTGATGAAAATGCATGTAGCATGGTGAAGACAGGAGTCATGGAACATTGTGATGCCAGGGGTGAGGGAGTATTGTGACGAACTGTGATGTAACATTGTGATATCAGTGTTGAGAGAGCATTTTGATGATAATTGCATGGAGCATTGTGATGACAAGGTTTATGGAGCATTGTGATGACAAGATTTTGGAGCACTGTGATGACAAGCTAATGGAGCATTGAGATGACATGTGTCATGGAGCATTGTGCTGAAAAGCGCATGGATAATTGTGATGACAATGGTCAAAGTGCCTTGTGATGAAAAGTTCATGGAGCATTGTGTTTAAAATGGTCACAGAGACCGTTGATGAAGAGGGCATGGACCATTGTGATGACAAAGTTCATGAAGCATTGTGATGCCTGGAGTCACGGAGCATTGTGATGACAGTGGTCATGGGGCATTGTGATAACAAGGGCATGGAGCATTGTGATAACAAGGGCATGGAGCATTGGTCTAATAAGTTTCATGGATTATTGAAATGACATTTGGAATGGCGCATTGTGATGACAAGGGCATGGAGCATTGTGATGAGGAGACCATGGATAATTGTGATAACGAGAGTCATGGGGCATTGTGATGACAAGAGTTATGGAATATTGTGATCACAGGGGTTTGGAGCATTGTTTTGACAGAGGTCATGGAGCATTTTGATTTCATTTTGATGACAATAGCATGAAGTATTATGATGATGGGCATGGTGCAAGTGATGACAGGGTTCATGGATCATTGAGATGAAAAGGGTCATGGAGCATTGTGATTACAGGGGTCTTGGAGCATTGTGATGAGAACGGTCATGGAGCCTTGTGATGACAAGTCCATGGAACATCGTGATGGCATGTGTCATGGGGCATTTTTATGACAGGTGTAATGGAGCATTGTAATGGCAAGGGCGTGGTGCATTGTGAGGAGAAGATCATCGAGCATTCTGATGACATGTGTCATGGAGCTTTGTAATGACAAGGGCATGGAACAATGTGATGAGAGTGTTCATGGAGCATCGTGATGACAATGACATGGAGCATTGTGATGCCAAGTGCCATGGATCTTTGTGATGACAAATGTCAGGGAGCATTTTGATGACAAGGGTGTTGTGCATTGTGATGAGAAGGGCAGGGAGCATTTTGATGACAGGGTCATGGAGCAATTTGATGAAAAGCGTCATGGAGCAATTTGATGACAGGGGTCATGGAACATTGTGACGTCAGGGGTAATGGAACATTGTGATGTAAATGCATGTAGCATGGTGAAGACAGGAGTCATGGAACATTGCGATGCAAGGTGTGAGGGAGTATTGTGACCAATTGTGATGTAACATTGTGATATCAGTGTTGAGAGAGCATTTTGATGATAATTGCATGGAGCACTGTGATGACAAGTTTTATGGAGCATTGTGATGACAAGATTTTGGAGCACTGTGATGACAAGCTAATGGTGCATTGTGATGACATGTGTCATGGAGCATTGTGCTGAAAAGCGCATGGAGCATTGTGATGACAAGGGTCAAAGAGCATTGTGATGAAATGTTCATGGAGCATTGTGGTTAAAATGGTCACAGAGACTGTTGATGACGAGGTCATGGACCATTGTGATGACAAAGTTCATGAAGCATTGTGATGACTGGAGTCACGGAGCATTGTGATGACAGTGATCATGAAGCATTGTGATAACAAGGGCATGGAGCATTGTGATGACAAGGGCATGGAGCATTGGTCTAATAAGTTTCATGGATTATTGCGATGACATTTGGAATGGCGCATTGTGATGACAAGCGCATGGTGCATCTTGATGACATGTGTCATGGAGCATTGTGCTGAAAAAGGCATAGAGCATTGTGATGACAAGGGTCAAAGAGCATTGTGCTGAAAAGTTCATGGAGCATTGTGGTTAAAAAGATCACAGAGACTGTTGATGACGAGGGCATGGACCATTGTGATGACAAAGGTCATGAAGAATTGTGATGACTGGAGTCACGTAGCATTGTGATGACAGGGTTCATAGAGCATTGTGATGAAAGGGCATGAAGCATTGGTCTAATAAGTTACATGGATTATTGTGATGACAGTTGGAATGGTGCATTGTGATGACAAGGGTATGGAGCATTGTGATGACCAGGTCATGCAGTATTGTGAAGACAGGTGTCAGGGAGCATTGTGATGACATATGTAATGGCACATTTTGATGACAATGGCATGGAACATTGTGATGCCAAGTGTCATGGAGGATTCTGATGACAAAGGTAACGGAGAATTGCGATGACAATGGCTTGGAGCATTGTGATGACAAGGGTCAGGGAGCATTGTGCTGACAAGTGCATGGAGAATTGTGATGACAACGGTCATGGAGCATTTTGATGACAAGCTTGTGGAGTATTTTGATGACAATGGCATGGAGCATTGTGATGAAAATGGCTTGGGACATTGTGATGCAAAAGTCTTGGAGCCTTTTTGTGACAGTGTGCAAGGAGCCTTCTGACGACAAGTGTCAGGGAGCATTGTAATGACAAGTGTATTGAGAATTGTGATGACAAAGTTCAAGGAACATTTTGATGAAAAGGGCATGGAGTATTGTGATGACAGGCATCATGGAGCGTTGTGATGACAAAGGTTATTGAAAAGGGTTTGGAGCATTGTGATGACAGAGGTCATGGATCATTTTGATTTCAGGAGCATGGAGCATTGTGATGACAAGAGCATGAAGCAATCTGATCCCAAGGTTCATGGAGGATTGTGATGACAATAGTAATGGAGTATTGTGATGAAAAGCGCATAGAGCATTGTAATGACAAGGTCATGTAGCATTTTGCTGACAAAGGCATGGAGCATTGTGATGACTGGTGTCATGGAGCACTGTGATGACAAGCATCACGGAGCATTGTGAATACAGGGGTCATGGAGCATTGTGATGACAAGCCCATGGAGCATTTTGATGACAAGGGTCATGGAGCATTGGGCTGAAAAAGTTCATGGAGTATTGTGATGACAGGGTTCATGGAGCATTGTGATGACAGAGGTCATGGAGAATTTTGATTTCATTGTGGTGACAATAGCCGGAAGCATTATGATGATGGGCATGATGCATTGTGATGACAGGGTTCATGGAGCATTGAGATGAAAAGGGGCATGGAGCATTGTGATTACAGGGGTCTTGGAGCATTGTGATGACAAGTGTCATGGAGACTTGTGATGATAAGGCCGTGGAACATTGTGATGGCGGGTGTCATGGAGCATTGTTATGAGAGGGGTAATGGAGCATTGTGATGAGAAGGGCATGGAACATTGTGATTACAAGGTTTATGGAGCATTGCGATGAATAATTTGTGGACCGTTGGGATGACAAGGGTCATGCAAGGGTCATAGAGAATTTTTCTTACAAAGGCATGGAGCATTGTGATGACAAGAGTCACGGAGCATTGTGATGAAATGTTCATGGAGCATTGTGGTTACAAAGGTCACAGAGCCTTATGATGATGCGGGCATCGACCACTGTTATGACAAATGTTATGAAGCATTGTGATGCCTGGAGTCACGGAACATTGTGATGACAGGGGTCATGGAGCATTGTGATGACAAGGGCATGGAGCATTGTGATGAGAAGGTCATGGGATATTGTGAAGACCTGTGTCAGGGAGCATTGTGATGACATATGTCATGGTCCATTGTGATGACATTGGCAGGGAGCATTGTGATGACAAATGTAATGGACGTTTGTGATGAAAAATATAATGGAGCATTGTGATGACTAGGGATAGGAGCATTATGATGACAAGGGCCATTGAGAATTTTCATGACAAGGTCGTGAAGCATTGTGATGACAAGGTCCTAGAGCATTGTGATGAGAAAACCATGGATCCTTGTGATGACAAACCTCATGGAGCATACTTATGAAAAGGGGCATGGAGCATTGTGATTACAGGGGTCTTGGAGCACTGTGATGACAAGGCATGGATCATTTTGATGAGAAGGACATGGAACATTCTGATGACATGTGGCATGGAGCGTTGTGATGACAAGGGCATGGAGCATTGTGATTACAGGGGTCTTGGAGCATTGTGATGACAAGTGTCTTGGAGACTTGTGATGACAATGCCGTGGAACATTGTGATGGCAGAGGTCATGGATCATTGTTATGATGGGTTAATGGAGCATTGTGATGAGAAGGGAAAGCACCATTGTGTTTTCAATGTTTATGGAGCATTCTGATGACAAATTTGTGGACCGTTGTGATGAAAAGCGCGTGGCACATTGTGATGACAAGGGTCATGGAGCATTTTTCTGACAAAGGCATGGAGCATTGTGATGACAAGGGTCACGGACCATTGTGATGAAAAGTTCATGGAGCACTGTGGTTACAACGGTCGTCACAGATTCTTGTGATGATGCGGGCATGGACCTTTGTGATGACAAATGTTATGAAGCATTCTGATGACTGGAGTCATGGAGCAATGTGATGACAGGGGTCATGGAGCATTGTGATGACAAGGGCATGGAGCATTGTGATGATAGGGGCCTGGAGCATTGTGATGAGAAGTTCATGGAGTATTTTGAAGAAAGGTGTCAGGGAGCATTGTGATGACATATGTCATGGTCCATTGCGATGACAATGACAGGGAGCATTGTGATGCCAAATGTAATGTAGGATTGTGATGACAAACACAATGAAGCATTGTGATGACTAGGGCTTGGAGCCTTATGATGAAAAGGGCCATTGAGAATTTTTATGACAAGTCATGTAGCATTGTGATGACAAGTTCCTGGAGCATTGTGATGAGAATAACATGGAGCCTTATGATGACAAATCTCATGGAGCATACTGAAGAAAAGGGACATGGACCATTGTGATTACAGGGGTCTTGGAACTTTGTGATGACATGGGCATGGAGCATTGTGAGGTGAAGGCCAAGGAGCATTCTAATGACATACGTCATTGAGCTTTATGATGACAAGGGCATGGAGCATTGTGATTACAGTGGTCTTGGAACATTGTGATGAAAAGGACATGGATCATTGTGATGAAAATGGCATGGAGCCTTGTAATGACAGGTTTCAAGGATCATACAGACAATAAGTGTCAGGGAGCATTTTGATGACAAGTGTATTGAGCATTGTGATGACAAAGGTCATGGAGCATTGTGATGAGAAGACCATGGATAATTGTGATAACGAGAGTCATGGGGCTTTGTGATGACAAGAGTTATGAAATATTGTGATCACAAGGATTTGGAGCATTGTTATGACAGAGGTCATGGAGCATTTTGATTTCATTTTGAAGACAATAGCATGAAGCATTATGATGATGGGCATGGTGCATTGTGATGACAGGGTTCATGGATCATTGAGATGAAAAGGGGCATGGAGCATTTTGATTACAGGGGTCTTGGAGCATTGTGATGAGAACGGTCATGGAGCCTTGTGATGAGAAGACCATGGAACATCGTGATGGCAGGTGTCATGGAGCATTTTTTTGACAGGTGTAATGGAGCATTTTGATGGCAAGGGCGTGGTGCATTGTGATGAGAAGGCCATGGAACATTCTGATGACATGTGTCATGGAGCTTTGTAATGACAAGGGCATGGAGCAATGTGATGAGAGCGTTCATGGAGCATCGTGATGACAATGACATGGAGCATTGTGATGCCAAGTGTCATGGATCATTGTGTTGACAAATGTCATGGAGCATTTTGATGACAAGGATGTTGTGCATTGTGATGACAAGGGCCTGGAGCATTTTGATGACAGGGTCATGGAGCAATTTGATGAAAAGTGTCATGGAGCATTTTGATGACAGGGGTGATGGAACATTGTGATGTCAGGGGTCATCGAACATTGTGATGAAAATGCATGTAGCATGGTGAAGACAGGAGTCATGGAATATTGCGATGCCAGGTGTGAGGGAGTATTGTGACAAATTGTGATGTAACATTGTGATATCAGTTTTGAGAGACCATTTTGATGATAATTGCATGGAGCATTGTGATGACAAGTTTTATGGAGCATTGTGATGACAAGCTAATGGTGCACTGTGATGACATGTGTCATGGAGCATTGTGCTGAAAAGCGCATGGAAAATTGTGATGACAAGGTTCAAAGAGCATTGTGATGAAAAGTTCATGGAGCATTGGGGTTAAAAAGGTCACAGAGACCGTTGATGAAGAGGGCATGGACCATTGTGATGACAAAGTTCATGAAGCATTGTGATGCATGGAGTCACGGAGCATTGTGATGACAGTGGTCATGGGGCATTGTGATAACAAGGGCATGGAGCATTGTGATGACAAGGCCATGGAGCATTGTTCTAATAAGTTTCATGGATTATTGCGATGACATTTTGAATGGTTCATTGTGATGACAAGGGCATGGAGCATTGTGATGAGAAGACCATGGATAATTGTGATAACGAGAGTCAGGGGTCATTGTGATGACAAGAGTTATGGAATATTGTGATCACAAGGGTTTGGAGCATTGTTATGACAGAGGTCATGGAGCATTTTGATTTCATTTTGATGACAATAGCATGAAACATTATGATGATGGGCATGGTGCAATGTGATGACAGGTTTCATGGATCATTGAGATGAAAAGTGGCATGGAGCATTGGGATGAAAATGTTCTTGTAGTATCGTGATGACAAGGGACATGGAGCATTGAGTTGACAAGGGGATGGAGCATTGTGATAACAAGTGTCACGGAGCATTGTGATTAAAAGTTCATGGAGCATTGTGATGACAAAGTTCACAGAGCCTTGTGATGATGAGGGCATGGATAATTGTGATGACTCAGGTCATGACGCCTTGTGATGACTGGAGTCACGGAGCATTGTGAGAACTGGGGTCATGGAGCATTGTGAAGACAAGGGCATGGAGAACTGTGATGACATGTGTCATGGAGCATTGTGCTGACAAGCGCATGGAGCATTGTGATGACAACGGTCATGGAGTATTGTGCTGAGAAAGGCATAGAGTATTGTGATGACAAGGGTCAAAGAGTATTGTGATGAATATTTCATGGAGCTTTGAGGTTAAAAAGGTCACAGAGACTGTTGAAGACAAGGGCATGGACCATTGTGATGACAAAGGTCATGAAGCATGGTGATGACTGGACTCACGGAGCACTGTGATGACATGGGTCATGGTGAATTGTGATAACAAGGACATGGAGCATAGTGATGACAAGGGCATGGAGCATTGGTCTAAAAAGTTTCATGGATTATTGCAATGAGAGTTGGAATGGCACATTGTGATGACAAGGGCATGGAGCATTGTGAAGACCAGGTCATGCATTATTGTGAAGACTGGTGTCAGGGAGCATTGTGATGACATATGTAATGGCCCATTGTGATGACAATGGCATGGAGCATTGTGATGCGAAGTATCATGGAGGATTCTGATGACAAAAGTAATGGAGCATTGTGATGACAATGGCTTGGAGCATTGTGATGACAAGGGTCAGGGAGCATTGTGCTGACAAGTGCATGGAGAATTGAGATGACAAAGGTCATGGAGCATTCTGATGACAAGCTAGTGGAGTATTTTGATGACAATGGCATGGAGCATTGTGATGAAAATGGCATGGGGCATTGTGATGAAAAATGCATGGAGCCTTTTCGAGACAGTGTTCAAGGAGCATTCTGACGAAAAGAGTCAGGGAGCATTGTGATGACAAGTGTACTGAGAATTGTGATGACAAAGGTCATGGAGCATTATGATGACAGTGGCATGGAGCATTGGTTTGACAAGTTTCATGGATAATTGTGTTGACATTGGGCATGGCACACTGTGATGACAATGTCATGGAGTATTGTGAAGACTGGTGTCAGGGAGCATTGTGATGACATATTTCATGTTCCATTGTGATGACAATGGCATGGAGCATTGTGATGCCAAGTGTTTTGGAGGATTGTGATGACAAAGGTAATTGGGCATTGTGATGACCAGCGCTTGGAGAATTGTGATGACAAGTGTCATGGTGCATTTTGATGACAACGACCATTGAGAATTTTGATGAAAAGGTCGTGAAGCATTGTGATGACAGAGGCATGGAGCTTGCTATGACAGGGGTCATGGGGCATTGCGATGATATGTGCATGGAGAATTTTGATGGCAAAAACATGTAACATTGTGAAGAGAACTGTCATGGAGCATTGTGAAGACAAGGACGTGAGAAATATGATGACAAGGGACATGGAGCATTGTGATGACCAGGACATGGAGCATTGTGATGGCAAGACCGTGGAGCATTGTGATGAGAAGACCATGGATAATTGAGATGATGAGCATCATGGAGCACTGTAATGACAAGGGCTATGGAGCATTGTGATGTCAGGGGACATGGAGCATTTGATGAAAAGCGTCATGGATCATTTTGGTGACAGTGGTTATGGAACATTGTGATGTCATAGGTCATCGAACACTGTGATGATAAGTGCATGTAGCATTGTGATGACAGGAGTCATGGAACATTGTGATGACAGGGGTGAGGGAGTATTGAGATGAACAGTGATGTAACATTGTGATATCAGTGGTGAGAGAGCATATTGATGAGAAGTGCATGGAGCATTGTGAAGACAAGATTGTGGAGCACTGTGATTACAAGCGCATGGTGCATTGTGATGACGTGTCATGGATCATTGGGCTGACAAGTGCATGGAGCATTGTGATGACAACGGTCATGGAGCATTGTGCTGAGAAAAGCATAGAGCATTGTGATGACAAGGGCCAAAGAGCATTGTGATGAAAATTTCATGGAGCATTGAGGTGAAAAATGTCACAGAGACTGTTGATGATGAGGGCATGGAACATTTTGATGACAAAGGTCATGAAGAATTGTGATGACTGGAGTAACGGAGCATTTTGATAACAAGGCCATGAGCATTGTGATTACAAGGGCATGGATCATTGGTCTTATAAGTTTCATGGATTATTGCAATGTAAGTTGGAATGGCGCATTTTGATGACAAGGGCATGGAGAATTGTGAAGACCACGTCATGCTGTATTGTGAAGACAGGTGTCAGGGAGCATTGTGATGACATATGTAATGGCCCATTGTGATGACAATGGCATGGAACATTGTGATGCCAACTGTCATGGAGGATTCTGATGACAAAGGTAATGGAGCATTGTGATGACAATGGATTGGAGCATTGTGATGAAAAGGGTCAGGGAGCATTGTGCTGGCAAGTGCATGGAGAATTGTGATGACACGGGTCATGGAGCATTTTGATGACAAAATTGTGGAGTATTTTGATGACAATGGCATGGAGCATTGTGATTAAAATGGCATGGGGCTTTGTGATGAAAAATGCATGCAGCCTTTTAGTGACAGGGTTCAAGGAGCATTCTGAGGACAAGAGTCAGGGAGCATTGTGATGACAAGTGTTATGGAACATTTTGATCACAAATTTTGGAGCATTGTGATGACAGAGTCATGGATCATTTTGATTTCAAGGAGCATGGAGCATTGTGATGACAATGGCATGAAGCAATATGATTCCTAGGTTCATGGAGGATTGTGATGACAATGGTAATGCAGTTTTGTGATGACAAGCGCATAGAACATTGTAATGACAAGGTCATGTAGCATTTTGCTGACAAATGCAAGGAGCATTGTGATGACAGGTGTCATGGATCACTTTGGTGACATGCGTCACTGAGCATTGTGAATACAGGGGTCATGGAGCATTGGGATGACAAGGGCATGGATCATTGTGATGATAAGCGTCATGGAGCATTGGGCTTAAAATATTCATGTAGTATAGTGATGACAGGGATCATGGAGCATTGTGATGAGTAGGGAATTGAGCATTGTGATGACCAGAGTCCCGTATCACTCTGTTGTCAGCGGTCATGGTGTGTTGTGATGACAGTGGTCATGGAGCATTGTGATGATATTGGTCATCGAGCATTGTGATGAGAAGGTCATGGAGCATTGGGCTGAAAATATTCATGGAGTATTGTGATTACAGGGGTCATGGAACATTGTGATGACAAGGAAATGTAGCATTGTGAATAGAAGACCATGGAGACTTGTGATGACAAGTCTCATGGAGCATTCTGATGAAAAGGGGCATGGGGCATTGTGATTACAGGAGTCTTGGAACATTGTTATGACAAGGGCATGGAGCATTGTGAGGAGGCCATGGAGTATTCTGATGACATGCGTCATGGAGCTTTGTGATGACAAGTGCATGGAGCACTGCGATTACAGGTGTCTTGGAGAATTTTGATGAAAAGGGCATGGAGCCTTGTCATGATAGTGTTCAAGGAGCATACTGACGACAAGTGTCAGGGAGCATTGTGAAGACAAGTGTATAGAGCATTGTGATGACAAGGGTTATGGAGCATAGTGATGAGAAGATCATGGATAATTGTGATGATGGGCGTCATGGGGTGTTGTGATGATAAGGGTTATGGAACATTGTGATCAAAAGAGTTTGGAGCATTGTGATGACAGAGGTCATCGAGCATTTTGATTTCATTGTGATGACAATAGCCTGAAGCATTATGATGATGGGCATGGTGCATTGTGTTGAAAGGGTTCATGGAGCATTGAGATGAAAAGGGGCATGGAGCATTGTGATTACAAGGGTCTTGGAGCATTGTGATGAGAAGGGCAAGGAGCATTGGTCTGAAATGTTTCATGGATTATTGTGATGAGAGTGGGCATGGAGCATTGTGATGACAAGGGCATGGAACAGTGTGATACATGAGTCAATGAGGTTTGTAATGAAAAGGACATGGAGCATTGTGATGAGAAGGGCATCGAGCATTGTGAT
Organism: Mesoplodon bidens; assembly: GCF_964165515.1. NCBI lineage: Eukaryota > Metazoa > Chordata > Mammalia > Artiodactyla > Ziphiidae > Mesoplodon > Mesoplodon bidens. The sequence continues at coordinate 77,679 of NW_027671359.1, forward strand.
GACAAGTGTCATGGAGCTTTGTGATGACAATGACATGGAGCATTGTGATGCCAAGGGTCATGGAGCTTTGTGATGACAAAGGTCATGGAGCATTTTGATGACAAGGGTGTGGTGCATTGTGATGAGAAGGGCAGGGAGTATTTTTGTGACAAGGTTATGCAGGAATTTGATGAAAATTATAACGGAACATTTTGAAGACAGGGGTTATAGAACATTGTGATGTCAGGGGTCATGGAGCTTTGGGATGAAAAGGATCATGGAGCATTTTGATGACAGGGGTTATGGAACATTGTGATGTCAGGGGTCATGGAACATTGTGATTATAAGGGGATGTACAATTGTGATGACTGGGGTCATGGAATATTGTGATTACAGGGTGAGGGAGTATTGTGACGACTAGTGATGTAACACTGTGATATCTCTTGTGAGAGAGCATTTTGATGAGAAATGCATGGAGCATTGTGATTACAAGGTTTATGGAGCATTGCAATGAAAATTTGTGGACCGTTGTGAGGAAAAGCGCGTGGCACCTTGTGATGACATGGGACATTGAATATTTTTCTGCCAAAGGCATGGAGCATTGTGATGACAATGGTCATGGAGCATTGTGATGAAAAGTTCATGGAGCATTGTGGTTCCAAATGTCACAGAGCCTTGTGATGATGAGGGCATGGACCATTGTGATGGTAAACGTTATGCAGCATTGTGATGACTGGAGTCACGGAGCATTGTGGTGACAGGGGTCATGGAGCATTGTGATGACTAGGGCATGGAGCATTTTGACGACAGGGGCATGAAACATTGGTCTGACCCATTTCATAGAGTATTGAGATGAGAGTGGGCATGGTGCATTGTGATGACAAGGGCATGGAGCATTGTGATGAGAAGGGTCATGGAGTATTGTGAAGACAGCTGTCAGGGAGCACTGTGATGACATATGTCATGGTCCATTGTGATGACTTTGGCAGGGAGCATCGTGATGCCAAATTTAATGGAGGATTGTGATGACAAATATAATGGAGCATTGTGATGACTAGGGCTTGCAGCATTATGATGAGAATGGCCATTGAGAATTTTTATGACAAGGGCATGAAGCATTGTGATGACAAGCTCCTGGAACATTGTGATGATAAAATCAAGGAGCCTCGTAATGACAAGTCTCATGGAGCATACTGATGAAAAGGGGCATGGAGCACTGTGATTACAGGGGTCTTGGAGCATTGTGATAAGAAGTGTCATGGAGCCTTGTTATGACAAGTCCATGGAACATCGTGATGGCAGGGGTTAAGGAGCATTGTAATGACAGGGGTAATGGAGCATTGTGATGGCAACGTCATGGATCATTGTGATGAGAAGGCCATGGAGCATTCTGATGACATGCGTCATGGAGCTTTGTGATGACAAGGGCATGGAGCAGTGTGATTACAGGGGTCTTGGAGCATTGTCATTAAAAGGGAATGGATCATTGTGATGAAAACGGTATGGAGCCTTGTCATGACAGGGTTCAAGGAGCATAGAGACAACAAGTGTCAGGGAGCATTTTGATGACAAGTGTATTGAGCATTGTGATGACAAAGGTCATGGAGCATTGTGATAAGAAGACCATGGATAATTGTGATGACGAGTGTCAGGGGCATTGTGAGGACAAGTTTTATGGAATATTGGGATCACATGGGTTTGGAGCATTGTTATGACAGCGGTCATGGAGCATTTTGATTTCATTGTGATGACAATAGCATGAAGCATTTTGATGATGGGCATGGTGCAATTTGATGAGAGGGTTCATGGATCCTTGGGATGAAAAGGGGCATGGAACACTGTGATTACAGGGGTCTTGGAGCATTGTGATGACAAGGGCATGGAGCATTGTGATGAGAAGGCCATGGAGCATTCTGATGACATGAGTCATGGAGCTTTGTGATAACAAGGGCATGGAGTATTTTGATTACAGTGGTACTGGAGCATTATCATGCAAACGACATGGATCATTGTGATGAAAAAGTCATGGAGACTTGTCATGACAGGGTTCAAAGAGCATATTGACGACAAGTGTCAGGGAGCATATTGATGACCAGTGTATTGAGCATTGTGATGACAAAAGTCATGGAGCATTGTGATGAGAAGGGTCATGGAGCCTTGTGATGACAAGTCCATGGAACATCGTAATGGCAGGGGTCATGGAGCATTGTGAGGAGAAGGGATGGAGCATTCTCATGACATGCGTCATGGAGCTTTGTGATGACACGGGCATGGAGAAATGTGATGAGAGCTTTCATGGAGCATTGTGATGACAAAGACATGGAGCATTGTGATGCCAAGGGTCATGGATCTTTGTGTTGAAAAGGACATGGAGCATTTTGATAACAAGGGTGATGTGCATTCTGATGAGAAGGGCAGGGAGCATTGTGATGACAGGGTCATGGAGCAATTTGATGCACAGGGTCATGGAACATTTTGATGACAGGGGTTATGGAACATTGTGATGTCAGGGGTCATGGATCAATTTGATGAAAATGGTCATGGAGCATTTTGATGACAGGGGTTATGGAACATTGTGATGTCAGGGGTCATCGAACACTGTGATAATAATTGCAAGTAGCATTGTGATGACAGGAGTTATGGAACATTGTGATGACAGGGGTGAGGGAGTATTTTGATGAATAGTGATGTAACATTGTGATATCAGTGGTGAGAGAGCATTTTGATGGGAAGTGCATGGAGCTTTGTGATGACAAGGTTTATGGAGCATTGTGATAACAAATTTGTGGAGCGCTGTGAAGACACGCGCATGGTGCATGGTGATGACATGTGTCATGGAGAACTGTGATGAGAAGACCATGGATAATTGTGATGACGGCCGTCATGGGGCATTGTGATGACAAGTGTTATGGAATATTGTGATCATAAGGGTTTGGATCATGGTTATGACAGAGGTCATGGAGAATTGTGATGTCATTGTGATGACAATAGCATGAAGCATTATGATGAGGGGTATGGTACGTTGTGGTGGGAGGGTTCATGGTTTATTGAGATGAAAAGGGACATGGAGTATTGTGATTTTAGAGGTCTTGGAGCATTGTGATGAGAAAGGTCATGGAGCCTTGTGATGAAAAGGCTTTGGAACATCGTGATGTCAGGGATTATGGAGCATTGTGATGACGGGGTAATGGAACATTGTGATGGCAAGGGCAAGTAGCATTGTGATGAGAAGGCCATGGAACTTTCTGATGATATGTGTCATGGAGCTTTTTGATGAAAAGGGCATGGAGCAATGTGATGAGAGCGTTTATGGATCTTTGTGATGACAAAGTCATGGAGAACTTTGATGACAAGGGCGTTGTGCATTTTGATGAGAAGAGCAGGGAGCATTGTGATGACAAGTGCATGAAGCAATGTGATCCCAAGATTCTTGGAGGATTGTGATGACAATGGAAATGCAGTGTCGTGATGACAAGCACATAGAGCATTGTAATGACAAGGTCATGAGGCATTTTGTTGACAAAGGCATGGAGCATTGTGATCATAGGTGTCATGGAGCACTGTGATGACAAGCGTCACGGATCATTGTGAATACAGGGGTCATGGAGCATTGGGAAGATATGTTCATGGATCATTGTGATGACAAGCGTCATGGAGAACTGGGCTGAAAATTTTCATGGAGTATTGTGATGACAGGAGTCATGGAGCATTGTGATGACAGAGGTCATGGAGAATTTTGATTTAATTGTGCTGACAATAGCTGGAAGAATTATGATGATGGGCATGATTCATTCTGATGACAGGGTTCATGGAGCATTGAGATTAAAAGGGGCATGGCGCATTGTGATTACAGGGGTCTTGGAGCATTGTTATGACAAGGGCATGGAGCCTTTTGATGAGAAGGCCATGGGACATTCTGGAGACATGTGTAATGGAGCTTTGTGATGACAAGGGCATGGAGCATTGTGATTACAGGGGTCTTGGAGCATTGTGATGACAAGTGTCATGGAGCCTTGTGATGATAAGGCTGTGGAACATTGTGATGGCGGGTGTTATGGAGTATTGTTATGAGAGGGGTAATGGAGCAATGTGATGAGAAGGGCATGGAACATTGTGATTACAAGGTTTATGGAGCATGGCGATGAATAATTTGTGGACCGTTGGGATGACAAGGGTCATGCAAGGGTCAGAGAATTTTTCTTACAAAGGCATGGAGCATTGTGATGACAAGGGTCACGGAGCATTGTGATGAAATGTTCATGGAGCATTGTGGTTACTAAGGTCACAGAGCCTTATGATGACGCGGGCATCAACCACTGTGATGACAAATGTTATGAATGATTGTGATGCCTGGAGTCATGGAACATTGTGATGACAGGGGTCATGGAGCATTGTGATGACAAGGGCATGGAGCATTGTGATGAGAAGGTCATGGAATATTGTGAAGACGTGTCAGGGAGGATTGTGATGACATATGTCATGGTCCATTGTGATGACAATGGCAGGGAGCATTGTGATGACAAACGTAATGGAGGATTGTGATGACAAATATAATGGAGCATTGTGATGACTAGGGATTGGAGCATTATGATGACAAGGGCCATTGATAATTTTCATGACAAGGTCGTGAAGCATTGTGAGGACAATGTCCTGGAGCATTGTGATGAGAAATCCATGGAGCCTTGTGATGACAAATCTCATGGAGCATACTGATGAAAATGGGCATGGAACATTGTGATTACAGGGGTCTTGGAGCACTGTGATGACAAGGCATGGAGCAGTTTGATGAGAAGGCCATGGAACATTCTGATGACATGTGTCATGGAGCTTTGTGATGACAAGGGCATGGAGCATTGTGATTACAGGGGTCTTGGAGCATTGTGATGACAAGTGTCTTGGAGCCTTGTGATGACAATGCCGTGGAACATTGTGATGGCTGGGGTCATGGATCATTGTTATGATGGGTTAATGGTGCATTGTGATGAGAAGGGAAAGGATCATTGTGTTTTCAATGTTTATGGAGCATTGTGATTACAAATTTGTGGATCGTTGTGATAAAAAGCGTGTGGAACATTTTGATGACAAGTGTCATGGAGCATTTTTCTGACAAAGGCATGGAGCATTGTGATGACAAGGGTCACGGAGCATTGTGATTGAAAGTTCATGGAGCATTGTGGTTACAAAGGTCACAGAGCCTTGTGATGACGCGGGCATGTACCACTGTGATGACCAATGTTATGAAGCATTGTGATGAATGGAGTCACGGAGTATTGTGATGAAAGTGTTCATGGAGCATTGGGATGACAAGGGCATGGAGCATTGGGATGACAAGGGCATGGAGCATTGTGATGAGATGTTCATGGAGTATTTTGAAGAAAGGTGTCAGGGAGCATTGTGATGACATATGTCATAGTCCATTGCGATGACAATGGCAGGGAGTATTGTGATGCCCAATGTAATGGAGGATTGTGATGACAAATATAATGGAGCATTGTGATAACTAGGGCTTGGACCATTATGATGAAAAGAGCCATTGAGAATTTTCATGACAATGTCGTGAAGCATTGTGATGACAAGTTCCTGGAGCATTGTGATAAGGAAACCATGGAACCCTGTGAGGACAAATCTCATGGAGCATACTGAAGAAAAGGGGCATGGACCACTGTGATTACCGGGGTCTGGGAACATTGTGATCACAAGGGCATGGATCAGTATCAGGAGAAGGCCAAGGAACATTCTAATGACATGCGTCATTTAGCTTTTTGATGACAAGGACATGGAGCATTGTGATTACAGTGGTCTTGGAGCATTGTGATGAAAAGGGCATGGATCATTGTGATGAAAAAGGCATGGAGACTTGTCATGACAGGGTTCAAGGAGCATACAGACAACAATGGTGAGGGAGCATTTTGATGTCAAGTGTATTGAGCACCGTGATGACAAAGGTCATGGAGCATTTTGATGAGAAGACCATGGATAATTGTCATGACGATTGTCAATGGGCATTGTGCTGACAAGTGTTATGGAATATTGTGATCACAAGGGTTTGCAGCATTGTTATGACAGAGTTCATGGAGCATTTTGATTTCATTGTGATGACAATAGCATGAAGCACTATGATGATGGGCATGGTGCATTGTGATGACAGGGTTCATGGAACATTGAGATGAAAAGGGGCATGGAGCATTGTGATTACAGGGTTCTTGGAGCATTGTGATGAGAAGTGTCATGGAGCCTTGTGATGACAAGCCCCAGAAACATCGTGATGGCATGGTTCATGGAGCATTGTTATGAGAGTGGTAATGGAGCATTGTGATGAGAAGTGCAAGGAGCATTGTGATTACAAGGTTTATGGAGCATTGAAATGACAAATTTGCGGACCGTTTTGATGAAAAGTGTGTGGCACATTGTGATGACAAGGGTCATGGAGCATTCTTATGACAAAGGCATGGAGCATTGTGATGACAAGTGTCACGGAACACTGTGACGAAAAGTTCATGGAGCATTGTGGTTACAAAGGTCACAGAGCCTTGTGATGACGCGGGCATGGAACATTGTGATGACAAATTTAGTGAAGCATTGTGATGACTGGAGTCACGGAGCATTGTGACGACTGGGGTCATGGAGAATTGTGATGACAACGGCATGGAGCATTGTGATGACAGGGGCATGGAGCATTGTGATGAGAAGTTCATGGAGTATTTTGAAGAAAGGTGTCATGGAGCATTGTGATGACATATGTCATAGTCCATTGTGATGACAATGGCAGGGAGCATTGTGATGCCAAATGTAATGGAGGATTGTGATGAAAAATATAAAGGAGCATTGTGATGACTAGGGCTTGGAGCATTATGATGAGAAGGGCCATTGAGAATTTTCATGACAAAGTCATGCAGCATTGTGATGACAAGGTCGTGGAACATTGTGATAAGAAAACCATGGAGCCTTGTGATGACAAATCTCATGGAGCATACTGATGAAAAGGGGCATGGACCACTGTGATTACAGGGGTCTTGGAACATTGTGATAACAAGGTCATGGAACACTGTGAGTAGAAGTTTAAGGAACATTCTAATGATATGCGTCATAGAGCTTTGTGATGACAAGGTCATGGAGCATTGTGATTACAGGGGTCTTGGAGCATTGTGAAGAAAAGGACATGGATCATTGTGATGAAAAAAGCATGGAGCCTTGTCATGAGAAGTTTCAAGGAGCACACAGGCAACAAGTGTCATGGGGCATTTTGATGACATGTGTATTGTTCATTGTGATGACAAAGTTCATGGAGCATTTTGATGAGACGACCATGGATAATTGTGATGACGTGTGTCATGTGGCATTGTGATGACAAGTGTTATGGAATATTGTGATCACAAGGGTTTGGAGCATTGTTATGACAGAGTTCATGGAGCATTTTGATTTCATTGTGATGACAATAGCATGAAGCATTATGATGATGGGCATGGTGCATTTTGATGACAGGGTTCATGGAACATTGAGATGCAAAGGGGCATGGAGCATTGTGATTACAGGGGCATGTAGCATTGGTCTGACTAATTTCATAGATTATTGTGATGACAGTGGACCTGGTGCTTTGTTGTAACAAGGGCATGGATCAGTGGAATGTGAAGGTCATGGAGTATTGTGAAGACAGGAGTCAGGGAGCATTTTGATGACATATATCATGGTCCCTTGCAAGGACAAGGGCATGGAGCTTTGAGATGACAAATGAAATGGAGGATTGTGATGACAAATATAATGGAGCATTCTGATGACTAGGGCTTGGTGCATTATGATGACAAGGGCCATTTAGAATTTTCATGACAATGTCGTGAAGCACTGTGATGACAAGGGCATGGAGCATTGTGAAGAGAAGGCCATGGAACATTCTGGTGGCATGTGTCATGGAGCTTTGTGATGACAACGGCATGGAGTGTTGTGATTACAGTGGTATTTGAGCATTGTGATGACAAGAGTCAAGGAGTCTTGTTATGACAAGGCCGTGGAACATTGTGATGGCCGGTGTCATGGAGCATTGTTAAGAGAGGGGTAATGGAGCATTGTGATGAGAAGGGCAATGATCATTGTGATTACAAGGTTTACGGAGCATTGCGATGACAAATTTATGGACCGTTGTGATGAAAAGTGCGTGGCACTTTCTGATGAAAAGGGTCATGGAGCATTTTTCTGACAAAGGCATGGAACATTGTGATGAAAAGGGTCACGGAGCATTGTGATGAAAAGTTCGTGGATCATGGTGGTTACAAAGGTCACGGAGCCTTGTGATGACACGGGCATGGACCATTGTGATGACAAATGTTATGAAGCATTGTGATGACCGGAGTCACGGAACATTGTGATGACAGGGTCATGGAGCATTGTGATGACAAGGGCATGGAGCATTTTGATGAGAAGTTCATGGAGTATTTTGAAGAAAGGTGTCAGGGAGCATTGTGATGACATATGTCATGGTCCATTGCGATGACAATGGCAGGGAGCATTGTGATGCCAAATGTAATGGAGGATTGTGAGGACAAATAAAATGGAGCATTGTGATGACTAGGGCTTGGAGCATTATGATGTGAAGGGCCATTGAAAATTTTCATAACAAGGTCATGAATCATTGTGATGAAAATGTCCTGGAGCATTGTGATAAGAAAACCATGGAGCCTTGTGATGACAAATCTCATGGAGCATACTGATGAAAAGGGGAAGGGACCACTGTGGATACAGGGGTCTTGGACATTGTGATGACAAGGTCATGGAGCATTGTGAGGAGAAGTCCAAGGAGCATTCTAATGATATGCGTCATAGAACATTTTGATGACAAGGGCATGGAGCATTGTGATTACAGGGATATTGGAGCATTGTGATGAAAAAGGCATGGATCATTGTGATGAAAAAGGCATGGAGCCTTGTCATGACAGGGTTCAAGGAGCATACAGACAGCAAGTGACAGGGAGCATTTTGATGACAAGTGTATTGAGCATTGTGATGGCAAAGGTCATGGAGGATTGTGATGAGCAGACCATGGATAATTGTGATGACGAGTGTCATGGGGCATTGTGATGACAAGTGTTATGGAATATTGTGATCACAAGGGTTTGGAACATTGTTATGACAGAGTTCATGGAGCATTTTGATTTCTTTGTGATGACAATAGCATGAAGCATTATGATGATGGGAATGTTGCATTGTGATGACAGGGTTCATGGATCATTGAGATGAAAAGGGGCATGGAGCATTGTGATTACAGTTGTCTTGGAGCATGTGATGAGAAGGGTCATGGAGCCTTGTGATGAAAAGGCCAAGGAACATCGTGATGGCAGTGGTCATGGAGCATTATTTTGACATGGGTAATGGAGCATTGTGATGACAAGGGCATGGAGCATTGTGATGAGAAGGCCATGGAGCATTGTGATGCCAAGGTTCATGGATCTTGGTGATGACAAGGTCATGGAGCATTTTGATGACAAGGGCGTTGTGCATTGTGATGAGAAGTGCAGGGTGCATTATGATGACAGGGTCATGGAGCAATTTGATGAGAAGTGTCATGGAACATTTTGATGAGAGGTGTTATGGAACACTGTGATATCAGGTGTCATGTAGCATTTTGATGAAAAGTGTCATGGAGCATTTTGATGACAGTTGTTATGGAACATTGTGATGTCAGGGGTCATCGAACATTGTGATGATAAGTGCATGTACCATTGTGATGACAGGAGTCATGGAACATTATGATGACAGGGGTGAGGGATTATTGTGACGAACAGTGATGTAACACTGTGATATCAGTGGTGAGAGAGCATTTTGATGAGAAATGCATGGAGCATTGTGATGACAAGGTTTATGGAGCATTGTGATGACAAGATTGTGGAGCACTGTAATGACAAGCGCATGGTGCATCTTGATGACATGTGTCATAGAGCATTGTGCTGACAAGCGCATTTAGCATTGTGATGACAAGGGTCATGGAGCATTGTGCTGAGAAAGGCATAGAGCATTGTGATGACAAGGGTCAAAGGGAATTGTGCTGAAAAGTTCATGGAGCATTGTGGTTAAAAAGTTCACAGAGACTGTTGATGACGAGCGCATGGACCATAGTGATGACAAAGGTCATGAAGATATGTGATGACTGGAGTCACGTAGCATTGTGAGGATACGGATCTTAGAACATTGTGATGAAAGGGCATGAAGCATTGTTCTAATAATTTTCGTGGATTATTGTGATGACAGTTGGAATGGCGCATTGTGATGGCAATGGCTTGGGGCATTGTGATAACCAGGTCATGCAGTATTGTGAAGACAGGTGTCACGGAGCATTGTGATGTCATATGTAATGGCCCATTGTGATGACAATGGCATGGAGCATTGTGATGCCAAGTGTCATGGAGGATTCTGATGACAAAGGTAATGGAGCATTGTGATGACAATGGCATGGAGCATTGTGATGAAAATGGCATGGGACATTGTGATGAAAAAGGCATCGAGCCTATTCGTGACACTGTTCAAGGAGCATTCTGACGACAAGTGTCAGGGAGCATTGTAATGACAAGTATATTGAGAATTGTGATGACAAAGTTCATGGAGCATTTTCATGAAAAGGACATGGAGTATTGTGATGACAGGCATCATGGAGCGTTGTGATGAGAAAGGTTATTGAACTTTGTGATCACAAGAGTTTGGAGCATTGTGATGACATAGGTCATGGATCATTTTGATTTCAGGAGCATGGAGCATTGTGATGACAAGAGCATGAAGCAATGTGATCCCAAAGTTCATGCAGGATTGTGATGACAATAGTAATGGAGTATTGTGATGAAAAGCGCATAGAGCAGTGTAAAGACAAGGTCATGTAGCATTTTGCTGACAAAGGCATGGGACATTGTGATGACAGGTGTCATGGAGCAATGTGATGACAAGCATCACGTAGCATTGTGAATACATGGGTCATGGAGCATTGGGATGACAAGGGCATGGATCATTCTGATGACAAGTGTCTTGGAGAATTGGATGAAAATGTTCATGGAGTATTGTGAAGACAGGGGTCATGGAGCATTGTGATGACAGACGTCATGGAGAATTTTGATTTCATTGTGGTGAAAATAGCCGGAAGCATTATGATGATGGGCATGATGCATTGTCATGACAGGGTTCATGGAGCACTGAGATGAAAAGGGGCATGGAACATTGTGATTACAGTGGTCTTGGAGCACTGTGATGACAAGTGTCATGGAGAATTGTGATGATAAGGCCTTGGAACATTGTGAAGGCGGGTGTCATGGAGCATTGTTATGAGAGGTGTAATGGAGCACTGTGATGAGAAGGGCATGGAACATTGTTATTACAAAGTTTATGGAGCATTGCGATGAATAATTTGTGGACCGTTGGGATGACAAGGGTCATGCAAGGGTCAGAGAATTTTTCTTAAAAGGCATGGAGCATTGTGAAGACAAGGGTCACGGAGCATTGTGATGAAATATTCATGGAGCATTGTGGTTAGAAAGGTCACAGAGCCTTATGATGACGTGGGCATCGACCACAGTGATGACAAATGTTATGAATCATTGTGATGCCTGGAGTCACGGAACATTGTGATGACAGGAGTCATGGAGCATTGTGATGACAAGGGCATGGCGCATTGTAATGAGAAGGTCATGGAATATTGTGAAGATATGTCAGGGAGCATTGTGATGACATATGTCATGGTCCATTGTGATGACAAAGGTCATGGAGCATTGTGATGAGCAGGCTATGGATAATTGTCATAACGAGAGTCATGGGGCATTGTGATGACAAGAGTTATGAAATATTGTGATCACAAGGATTTGGAGCATTGTTATGACAGAGGTCAGGGAGCATTTTGATTTCATTTTGATGACAATAGCATGAAGCGTTATGATGATGGGCATGGTGCATTGTGATGACAGGGTTCATGGATCATTGAGATGAAAAAGGGCATGGAGCATTGTGATTACAGTGGTCTTGGAGCATTGTGATGAGAACGGTCATGGAGCCTTGTGATGACAAGACCATGGAACATCGTGATGGCAGGTGTTATGGAGCATTTTTTTGACAGTTGTAATGGAGCATTGTGATGGCAAGGGCGTGGTGCATTGTGATGAGAAGGCCGTGGAACATTCTGATGACATGTGTCATGGAGCTTTGTAATGACAAGGGCATGGAGCAATGTGATGAGAGCGTTCATGGAGCATCGTGATGACAATGACATGGAGCATTGTGATGCCAAGTGTCATGGATCTTTGTGATGACAAATGTCATGGAGCATTTTGATGACAAGGATGTTGTGCATTGTGATGACAAGGGCCTGGAGCATTTTGATGACAGGGTCATGGAGCAATTTGTTGAAAAGCGTCATGGAGCATTTTGATGAGAGGGGTGATGGAACATTGTGATGTCAGGGGTCATCGAACATTGTGATGAAAATGCATGTAGCATGGTGAAGACAGGAGTCATGAAACATTGCGATGCCTGGGGTGAGGGAGTATTGTGACGGACTGTGATGTAACATTGTGATATCAGTGTTGAGAGAGCATTTTGATGATAATTGCATGGGGCATTGTGATGACAAGGTTTATGGAGCATTGTGATGACAAGGTTTTGGAGCACTGTGATTTCAAGCTAATGGAGCATTGTGATGACATGTGTCATGGAGCATTGTGCTGAAAAGCGCATGGAGAATTGTGATGACAAGGGTCAAAGTGCATTGTGATGAAAAGTTCATGGAGCATTGTGTTTAAAATGGTCACAGAGACCATTGATGAAGAGGGCATGGACCATTGTGATGACAAAGTTCATGAAGCATTGTGATGCCTGGAGTCACGGAGCATTGTGATGACAGTGGTCATGGGGCATTGTGATAACAAGGGCATGGAGCATTGTGATGACAAGGGCATGGAGCATTGGTCTAATAAGTTTCATGGATTATTGCGATGACATTGGGAATGGCGCATTTTGATGACAAGGGCATGGAGCATTGTGATGAGAAGACCATGGATAATTGTGATAACGAGAGTCATGGGGCATTGTGATGACAAGAGTTATGGAATATTGTGATCACAGGGGTTTGGAGCATTGTTTTGACAGAGGTCATGGAGCATTTTGATTTCATTTTGATGACAATAGCATGAAGCATTATGATGATGGGCATGGTGCAATGTGATGACAGGGTTCATGGATCATTGAGATGAAAAGGGTCATGGAGCATTGTGATTACAGGGGTCTTGGAGCATTGTGATGAGAACGGTAATGGAGCCTTGTGATGACAAGACCATGGAACATCGTGATGGCAGGTGTCATGGGGCATTTTTATGACAGATGTAATGGAGCATTGTGATGGCAAGGGCGTGGTGCATTGTGAGGAGAAGGTCATGGAGCATTCTGATGACATGTGTCATGGAGCTTTGTAATGACAAGGGCATGGAGCAATGTGATGAGAGTGTTCATGGAGCATCGTGATGACCATGACATGGAGCATTGTGATGCCAAGTGTCATGGATCTTTGTGATGACAAATGTCATGGAGCATTTTGATGACAAGGGTGTTGTGCATTGTGATGAGAAGACAGGGATCATTTTGATGACAGGGTCATGGAGCAATTTGATGAAAAGCGTCATGGAGCATTTTGATGACAGGGGTCATGGAACATTGTGATGTCAGGGGTCATCGAACATTGTGATGAAAATGCATGTAGCATGGTGAAGACAGGAGTCATGGAACATTGCGATGCCAGGTGTGAGGGAGTATTGTGACGAATTGTGATGTAACATAGTGATATCAGTGTTGAGAGAGCATTTTGATGATAATTGCATGGAGCACTGTGATGACAAGGTTTATGGAGCATTGTGATGACAAGATTTTGGAGCACTGTGATGAGAAGCTAATGGTGCATTGTGATGACATGAGTCATGGAGCATTGTGCTGAAAAGCGCATGGAGCACGGTGATGACAATGGTCAAAGAGCATTGTGATGAAAAGTTCATGGAGCATTGTGGTTAAAAAGGTCACAGAGACTGTTGATGACGAGGGCATGGACCATTGTGATGACAAGGGCATGGAGCATTGGTCTAATAAGTTTCATGGATTATTGCGATGACGTTGGGAATGGCGCATTGTGATGACAAGCGCATGGTGCATCTTGATGACATGTGTCATGGAGCATTGTGCTGACAAGCACATGGAGCATTCTGATGACAAGGGTAATGGAGCATTGTGCTGAGAAAGGCATAGAGCGTTGTGATGACAAGGGTCAAAGGGCATTGTGCTGAAAAGTTCATGGAGCATTGTGGTTAAAAAGATCACAGAGACTGTTGATGACGAGGGCATGGACCATTGTGATGACAAAGGTCATGAAGAATTGTGATGAATGGAGTCACGTAGCATTGTGATGACAGGGTTCATAGAGCATTGTGATGAAAGGGCATGAAGCATTGGTCTAATAAGTTTCATGGATTATTGCGATGACACTTGGAATGGCGCATTGTGATGGCCAAGGCATGGAGCATTGTGATGACCAGGTCATGCAGTATTGTGAAGACAGGTGTCAGGGAGCATTGTGATGACATATGTAATGGCCCATTGTGATGACAATGGCATGGAGCATTGTGATGCCAAGTGTCATGGAGGATTCGGATGACAAAGGTAATGGAGCATTGCGATGACAATGGCTTGGAGCATTGTGATGACAAGGGTCAGGGAGCATTGTGCTGACAAGTGCATGGAGATTTGTGATGACAACGGTCATGGAGCATTCTGATGACAAGCTTGTGGAGTATTTTGATGACAATGGCATGGAGCATTGTGATGAAAATGGCATGGGACATTGTGATGAAAAAGGCATGGAGCCTTTTCGTGACAGTGTTCAAGGAGCATTCTGACAACAAGTGTCAGGGAGCATTGTAATGACAAGTGTATTGAGAATTGTGATGACAATGTTCAAGGAGCATTTTGATGAAAAGGGCATGGAGTATTGTGATGACAGGCCACATGGAGCGTTGTGATGACAAAGGTTATTGAACTTTGTGATCACAAGGGTGTGGAGCATTGTGATGACAGACGTCATGGATCATTTTGATTTCAGGAGCATGGAGCATTGTGATGACAAGAGCATGAAGCAATCTGATCCCAAGTTTCATGGAGGATTGTGATGACAATCGTAATGGAGTATTGTGATGAAAAGAGCATAGAGCATTGTAATGACAAGGTCATGTAGCATTTTGCTGACAAAGGCATGGAGCATTGTGATGACTGGTGTCATGGAGCACTGTGATGACAAGCATCACGGAGCATTGTGAATACAGGGGTCATGGAGCATTGGGATGACAAGGGCATGGATCATTGTGATGACAAGGGTCATGGAACATTGGGCTGAAAATATTCATGGAGTATTGTGATGACAGTGGTCATGGAGCATTGTGATGACAGAGGTCATGGAGAATTTTGATTTCATTGTGGTGACAATAGCCGGAAGCATTATGATGATGGGCATGATGCACTGTGATGACAGGGTTCATGGAGCATTGAGATGAAAAGGGGCATGGAGCATTGTGATTACAGGGGTCTTGGAGCATTGTGATGACAAGTGTCATGGAGACTTGTGAGGATAAGGCCGTGGAACATTGTGATGGCTGGTGTCATGGTGCATTGTTATGAGAGGGGTAATGGAGCATTGTGATGAGAAGGACATGGAACATTGTGATTACAAGGTTTATGGAGCATTGCGATGAATAATTTGTGGACCGTTGGGATGACAAGGGTCATGCAAGGGTCATAGAGAATTTTTCTTAGAAAGTCATGGAGCATTGTGATGACAAGGGTCACGGAGCATTGTGATGAAATGTTCATGGAGCATTGTGGTTACAAAGGTCACAGAGCCTTATGATGACGCGGGCATCGACCACTGTGATGACAAATGTTATGAAGCATTGTGATGCCTGGAGTCACGGAACATTGTGATGACAGGGGTCATGGAGCATTGTGATGACAAGGGCATGGAGCATTGTTATGAGAATGTCGTGTAATATTGTGAAGACATGTGTCAGGGAGCATTGTGATGACATATGTCATGGTCCATTGTGATGACAATGGCAGGAAGCATTGTGATGACAAATGTAATGGAGGATTGTGATGACAAATATAATGGAGCATTGTGATGACTAGGGATTGGAGCATTATGATGACAAGGGCCATTGAGAATTTTCATGACAAGGTCATGAAGCATTGTGATGACAAGGTCCTGGAGCATTGTGATGAGGAAACCATGGAGCCTTGTGATGACAAACCTCATGCAGCATACTGATGAAAAGAGGCATGGAGCATTGTGATTACAGGGGTCTTGGAGCACTGTGATGACAAGGCATGGACCATTTTGATGAGAAGGACATGGAACATTTTGATGACATGTGGCATGGAGCGTTGTGATGACAAGGGCATGGAGCATTGTGATTATAGGGGTCTTGGAGCACTGTGATGACAAGTGTCTTGGAGACTTGTGATGACAATGCCGTGGAACATTGTGATGGCAGAGGTCATGGATCATTGTTATGATGGGTTAATGGAGCATTGTGATGAGAAGGGAAAGGACCATTGTGTTTTCAATGTTTATGGAGCATTGTGATGACAAATTTGTGGACCGTTGTGTTGAAAGTGCGTGACACATTGTGATGACAAGGGTCATGGAGCATTTTTCTGACAAAGGCATGGAGCATTGTGATGACAAGGGTCACGGACCATTGTGATGAAAAGTTCATGGAGCACTGTGGTTACAACGGTCGTCACAGATTCTTGTGATGATGCGGGCATGGACCTTTGTGATGACAAATGTTATGAAGCATTCTGATGACTGGAGTCACGGAGCAATGTGATGACAGGGGTCATGGAGCATTGTGATGACAAGGGCATGGAGCATTGTGATGATAGGGGCATGGAGCATTGTGATGAGAAGTTCATGGAGTATTTTGAAGAAAGGTGTCAGGGAGCATTGTGATGACATATGTCATGGTCCATTGCGATGACAATGACAGGGAGCATTGTGATGCCAAATGTAATGTAGGATTGTGATGACACACATAATGAAGCATTGTGATGACTAGGGCTTGGAGCATTATGATGAAAAGGGCCATTGAGAATTTTTATGACAAGTCATGTAGCATTGTGATGACATGTTCCTGGAGCATTGTGATGAGAATACCATGGAGCCTTGTGATGACAAATCTCATGGAGCATACTGAAGAAAAGGGACATGGACCAATGTGATTACAGGGGTCTTGGAAATTTGTGATGACATGGGCATGGAGCATTGTGAGGTGAAGACCAAGGAGCATTCTAATGACATACGTCTTTGAGCTTTATGATGACAAGTGCATGGAGCATTGTGATTACAGGGTTCTTGGAACATTGTGATGAAAAGGACATGGATCATTGTGATGAAAATGGCATGGAGCCTTGTAATGACAGGTTTCAATGATCATACAGACAATAAGTGTCAGGGAGCATTTTGATGACAAGTGTATTGAGCATTGTGATGACAAAGGTCATGGAGCATTGTGATGAGAAGACCATGGATAATTGTGATAACGAGAGTCATGGGGCATTGTGATGACAAGAGTTATGAAATATTGTGATCACAAGGATTTGGAGCATTGTTATGACAGAGGTCATGGAGCATTTTGATTTCATTTTGATGACAATAGCATGAAGCATTATGATGATGGGCATGGTGCACTGTGATGACAGGGTTCATGGATCATTGAGATGAAAAGGGGCATGGAGCATTGTGATTACAGGGGTCTTGGAGCATTGTGATGAGAACGGTCATGGAGCCTCGTGATGAGAAGACCATGGAACATCGTGATGGCAGGTGTCATGGAGCATTTTTTTGACAGGTGTAATGGAGCATTGTGATGGCAAGGGCATTGTGCATTGTGATGAGAAGGCAATGGAGCATTCTGATGACATGTGTCATGGAGCTTTGTAATGACAAGGGCATGGAGAAATGTGATGAGAGCGTTCATGGAGCATCGTGATGACAATGACATGGAGCATTGTGATGCCAAGTGTCATGGATCTTTGTGATGACAAATGTCATGGAGCATTTTGATGACAAGGATGTTGTGCATTGTGATGACAAGGACGTGGAGCATTTTGATGACAGGGTCATGGAGCAATTTGATGAAAAGTGCCATGGAGCATTTTGATGACAGGGGTGATAGAACATTGTGATGTCAGGGGTCATCGAACATTGTGATGAAAACGCATGTAGCATGGTGAAGACAGGAGTCATGGAATATTGCGATGCCAGGGGTGAGGCAGTATTGAGACGAATTGTGATGTAATATTGTGATATCAGTGTTGAGAGAGCATTTTGATGATAATTGCATGGAGCATTGTGATGACAAGTTTTATGGAGCATTGTGATGACAAGATTTTTGAGCACTGTGATGACAAGCTAATGGTGCATTGTGATGACATGTGTCATGGAGCATTGTGCTGAAAAGCGCATGGAGAATTGTGATGACAAGGTTCAAAGAGCATTGTGATGAAAAGTTCATGGAGCATTGTGGATAAAAAGGTCACAGAGACCGTTGATGAAGAGGGCATGGACCATTGTGATGACAAAGCTCATGAAGCATTGTGATGCCTAGAGTCACGGAGTATTGTGATGACAGTGGTCATGGGGCATTGTGATAACAAGGGCATGGAGCATTGTGATGACAAGGGCATGGAGCATTGGTCTAATAAGTTTCATGGATTATTGCGATGACATTTGGAATGGCGCATTTTGATGACAAGGACATGGAGCATTGTGATGAGAAGACCATGGATAATTGTGATAACGAGAGTCATGGGGCATTGTGATGACAAGAGTTATGGAATATTGTGATCACAGGGGTTTGGAGCATTGTTTTGACAGAGGTCATGGAGCATTTTGATTTCATTTTGATGACAATCGCATGAAGCATTATGATGATGGGCATGGTGCAATGTGATGACAGGGTTCATGGATCATTGAGATGAAAAGGGTCATGGAGCATTGTGATTACAGGGGTCTTGGAGCATTGTGATGAGAACGGTCATGGAGCCTTGTGATGACAAGACCATGGAACATCGTGATGGCTTGTGTCATGGGGCATTTTTATGACAGATGTAATGGACCATTGTGATGGCAAGGGCGTGGTGCATTGTGAGGAGAAGGTCATGGAGCATTCTGATGACATGTGTCATGGAGCTTTGTAATGACAAGGGCATGGAGCAATGTGATGAGAGTGTTCATGGAGCATCGTGATGACCATGACATGGAGCATTGTGATGCCAAGTGTCATGGATCTTTGTGATGACAAATGTCATGGAGCATTTTGATGACAAGGGTGGTGTGCATTGTGATGAGAAGGACAGGGAGCATTTTGATGACAGGGTAATGGAGCAATTTGATGAAAAGCGTCATGGAGCATTTAGATGACAGGGGTCATGGAATATTGTGATGTCAGGGGTCATGGAACATTGTGATGAAAATGCATGTAGCATGGTGAAGACAGGAGTCATGGAACTTTGCGATGCCAGGTGTGAGGGAGTATTGTGACGAATTTTGATGTAACATTGTGATATCAGTGTTGAGAGAGCATTTTGATGATAATTGCATGGAGCACTGTGATGACAAGTTTTATGGAGCATTGTGATGACAAGATTTTGGAGCACTGTGATGACAAGCTAATGGTGCATTGTGATGACATGAGTCATGGAGCATTGTGCTGAAAAGTGCATGGTGCACGGTGATGACAACGGTCAAAGAGCATTGTGATGAAAAGTTCATGGAGCATTGTGGTTAAAAAGGTCACAGAGACTGTTGATGACGAGGGCATGGACCATTGTGATGACAAGGGCATGGAGCATTGGTCTAATAAGTTTCATGGATTATTGTGATGACATTGGGAATGGCGCATTGTGATGACAAGCGCATTGTGCATCTTGATGACATGTGTCATGGAGCATTGTGCTGACAAGCACATGGAGCATTCTGATGACAAGTGTAATGGAGCATTGTGCTGAGAAAGGCATAGAGCATTGTGATGACAAGGGTCAAAGGGCATTGTGCTGAAAAGTTCATGGAGCATTGTGGTTAAAAAGATCACAGAGACTGTTGATGACGAGGGCATGGACCATTTTGATGACAAAGGTCATGAAGAATTGTGATGACTGGAGTCACGTAGCATTGTGTTGACAGGGTTCATAGAGCATTGTGATGAAAGGGCATGAAGCATTGGTCTAATAAGTTTCATGGATTATTGCGATGACACATGGAATGGCGCATTGTGATGGCCAAGGCATGGAGCATTGTGATGACCAGGTCATGCAGTATTGTGAAGACAGGTGTCAGGGAGCATTGTGATGACATATGTAATGGCCCATTGTGATGACAATGGCATGGAGCATTGTGATGCCAAGTGTCATGGAGGATTCGGATGACAAAGGTAATGGAGCATTGCGATGACAATGGCTTGGAGCATTGTGATGACAAGGGTCAGGGAGCATTGTGCTGACAAGTGCATGGAGATTTGTGATGACAACGGTCATGGAGCATTCTGATGACAAGCTTGTTGAGTATCTTGATGACAATGGCATGGAGCATTGTGATGAAAATTGCATGGGACATTGTGATGAAAAAGGCATGGAGCCTTTTCGTGACAGTGTTCAAGGAGCATTCTGACGACAAGTGTCAGGGAGCATTGTAATGACAAGTGTATTGAGAATTGTGATGACAATGTTCAAGGAGCATTTTGATGAAAAGGGCATGGAGTATTGTGATGACAGGCAACATAGAGCGTTGTGATGACAAAGGTTATTGAACTTTGTGATCACAAGGGTGTGGAGCATTGTGATGACAGAGGTCATGGATCATTTTGATTTCAGGAGCATGGAGCATTGTGATGACAAGAGCATGAAGCAATCTGATCCCAAGTTTCATGGAGGATTGTGATGACAATAGTAATGGAGTATTGTGATGAAAAGCGCATAGAGCATTGTAATGACAAGGTCATGTAGCATTTTGCTGACAAAGGCATGGAGCATTGTGATGACTGGTGTCATGGAGCACTGTGATGACAAGCATCACGGAGCATTGTGAATACAGGGGTCATGGAGCATTGGGATGACAAGGGCATGGATCATTTTGATGACAAGGGTCATGGAACATTGGGCTGAAAATATTCATGGAGTATTGTGATGACAGGGGTCATGGAGCATTGTGATGACAGAGGTCATGGAGAATTTTGATTTCATTGTGGTGACAATAGCCGGAAGCATTACGATGATGGGCATGATGCACTGTGATGACAGGGTTCATGGAGCATTGAGATGAAAAGGGGCATGGAGCATTGTGATTACAGGGGTCTTGGAGCATTGTGATGACAAGTGTCATGGTGACTTGTGAGTATAAGGCCGTGGAACATTGTGATGGCGGGTGTCATGGAGCATTTTTATGAGAGGGGTAATGGAGCATTGTGATGAGAAGGGCATGGAACATTGTGATTACAAGGTTTATGGAGCATTGCGATGAATAATTTGGGGACCGTTGGGATGACAAAGGTCATGCAAGGGTCATAGAGAATTTTTCTTAGAAAGTCATGGAGCATTGTGATGACAAGGGTCACGGAGCATTGTGATGAAATGTTCATGGAGCATTGTGGTTACAAAGGTCACAGAGCCTTATGATGACGCGGGCATCGACCACTGTGATGACAAATGTTATGAAGCATTGTGATGCCTGGAGTCACGGAACATTGTGATGACAGGGGTCATGGAGCATTGTGATGACATGGCATGGAGCATTGTTATGAGAATGTCGTGTAATATTGTGAAGACATGTGTCAGGGAGCATTGTGATGACATATGTCATGGTCCATTGTGATGACAATGGCAGGGAGCACTGTGATGACAAATGTAATGGAGGATTGTGATGACAAATATAATGGAGCATTGTGATGACTAGGGATTGGAGCATTATGATGACAAGGGCCATTGAGAATTTTCATGACAAGGTCGTGAAGCACTGTGATGACAAGGTCCTGGAGCATTGTGATGAGAAAACCATGGAGCCTTGTGATGACAAACCTCATGCAACATACTGATGAAAAGGGGCATGGAGCATTGTGATTACAGGGGTCTAGGAGCACTGTGATGACAAGTCATGGATCATTTTGATGAGAAGGACATGGAACATTCTGATGACATGTGTCATGGAGCTTTGTGATGACAAGGGCATGGAGCATTGTGATTACAGGTGTCTTGGAGCATTGTGATGACAAGTGTATTGGAGACTTGTGATGACAATGCCTTGGAACATTGTGATGGCAGAGGTCATGGATCATTGTTATGATGGGTTAATGGAGCATTGTGATGACAAATTTGTGGACCGTTGTGATAAAAAGCGCGTGGCACATTGTGATGACAAGGGTCATGGAGCATTTTTCTGACAAAGGCATGGAGCATTGTGATGACAAGGGTCACGGAGCATTGTGATGAAAAGTTCATGGAGCATTGTGGTTACAACAGTCGTCACAGATTCTTGAGATGATGCGGGCATGGACCATTGTGATGACAAATGTTATGAAGCATTGTGATGACTGGAGTCACAAAGCAATGTGATGACAGGGGTCATGGAGCATTGTGATGACAAGGGCATGGAGCATTGTGATGATAGGGGCATGGAGCATTGTGATGAGAAGTTCATGGAATATTTTGAAGAATGGTGTCAGGGAGCATTGTGAAGACATATGTCATGGTCCATTGCGATGACAATGACAGGGAGCATTGTGATTCCAAATGTAATGTAGGATTGTGATGACAAACATAATGAAGCATTGTGATGACTAGGGCTTGGAGCATTATGATGAAAAGGGCCATTGAGAATTTTTATGACAAGTCATGTAGCATTGTGATGACAAGTTCCTGGAGCATTGTGATGAGAATACCATGGAGCCTTGTGATGACAAATCTCATGGAGCATACTGAAGAAAAGGGACATGGACCATTGTGATTACAGGGGTCTTGGAACTTTGTGATGACATGGGCATGGAGCATTGTGAGGTGAAGTCCAAGGAGCATTCTAATGACATACATCATTGAGCTTTATGATGACAAGGGCATGGAGCATTGTGATTACAGGGGTCTTGGAACATTGTGATGAAAAGGACATGGATCATTGTGATGAAAATGGCATGGAGCCTTGTAATGACAGGTTTTAAGGATCATACAGACAATAAGTGTCAGGGAGCATTTTGATGACAAGTGTATTGAGCATTTTGATGACAAAGGTCATAGAGCATTGTGATGAGAAGACCATGGATAATTGTGATAACGAGAGTCATGGGGCATTGTGATGACAAGAGTTATGAAATATTGCGATCACAAGGATTTGGAACATTGTTATGACAGAGGTCATGGAGCATTTTGATTTCATTTTGATGACAATAGCATGAAGCATTATGATGATGGGCATGGTGCATTGTGATGACAGGGTTCATGTATCATTGAGATGAAAAGGGGCATGGAGCATTGTGATTACAGGGGTCTTGGAGCATTGTGATGAGAACGGTCATGGAGTCTCGTGATGAGAACACCATGGAACATCGTGATGGCACGTGTCATGGAGCATTTTTTTGACAGGTGTAATGGAGCATTATGATGGCAAGGGCGTGGTGCATTGTGATGAGATGGCCATGGAGCATTCTGATGACATGTGTCATGGAGCTTTGTAATGACAAGGGCATGGAGCAATGTGATGAGAGCATTCATGGAGCATCGAGATGACAATGACATGGAGCATTGTGATGCCAAGTGTCATGGATCTTTGTGATGACAAATGTCATGGAGCATTTTGATGACAAGGGTGTTGTGCATTGTGATGACAAGGGCCTGGAGCATTTTGATGACAGGGTCATGGAGCAATTTGACGAAAATCGTCATGGAGCATTTTGATGAGAGGGGTGATGGAACATTGTGATGTCAGGGGTCATCGAACATTGTGATGAAAATGCATGTAGCATGGTGAAGACAGGAGTCATGGAACATTGCGATGCCAGGGGTGAGGGAGTATTGTGACGAATTGTGATGTAACATTGTGATATCAGTGTTGAGAGAGCATTTTGATGATAATTGCATGGAGCATTGTGATGACAAGTTTTATGGAGCATTGTGATGACAAGATTTTGGAGCACTGTGATGACAAGCTAATGGTGCATTGTGATGACATGTGTCATGGAGCATTGTGCTGAAAAGCGCATGGAGAATTGTGATGACAAGGTTCAAAGAGCATTGTGATGAAAAGTTCATGGAGCATTGTGTTTAAAAAGGTCACAGAGACCGTTGATGAAGAGGGCATGGACCATTGTGATGACAAAGTTCATGAAGCATTGTGATGCCTGGAGTTACGTAGCATTGTGATGACAGTGGTCATGGGGCATTGTGATAACAAGGGCATGGAGCATTGTGATGACAAGGGTATGGAGCATTGGTCTAATAAGTTTCATGGATTATTGCGATGACATTTGGAATGGCGCATTGTGATGACAAGGGCATGGAGCATTGTGATGAGAAGACCATGGATAATTGTGATAACGAGAGTCATAGGGCATTGTGATGACAAGAGTTATGGAATATTGTGATCACAAGGGTTTGGAGCATTGTTATGACAGAGGTCATGGAGCATTTTGATTTCATTTTGATGACAATAGCATGAAGCATTATGATGATGGGCATGGTGCAATGTGATGACAGTGTTCATGGATCATTGAGATGAAAAGGGTCATGGAGCATTGTGATTACAGGGGTCTTGGAGCATTGTGATGAGAACGGTCATGGAGCCTTGTGATGACAAGACCATGGAACATCGTGATGGCAGGTGTCATGGGGCATTTTTATGACAGGTGTAATGGAGCATTGTGATGGCAAGGGCGTGGTGCATTGTGAGGAGAAGATCATGGAGCATTCTGATGACATGTGTCATGGAGCTTTGTAATGACAAGGGCATGGAGCAATGTGATGAGAGTTTTCATGGAGCATCGTGATGACAATGGCATGGAGCATTGTGATGCCAAGTGTCATGGATCTTTGTGATGACAAATGTCATGGAGCATTTTAATGACAAGGGTGTTGTGCATTGTGATGAGAAGGACAGGGAGCATTTTGATGACAGGGTCATGGAGCAATTTGATTGAAAGCGTCATGGAGCATTTTGATGACAGGGGTCATGGAACATTGTGATGTCAGGGGTCATCGAACATTGTGATGAAAATGCATGTAGCATGGTGAAGACAGGAGTCTTGGAACATTGCGATGCCAGGTGTGAGGGAGTATTGTGACGAATTGTGAGGTAACATTGTGATATCAGTGTTGAGAGAGCATTTTGATGATAATTGCATGGAGCACTGTGATGACAAGGTTTATGGAGCATTGTGATGACAAGATTTTGGAGCACTGTGATGACAAGCTAATGGTGCATTGTGATGACATGTGTCATGGAGCATTGTGCTGAAAAGCAAATGGAGCATTGTGATGACAAGGGTCAAAGAGAATTGTGATGAAAAGTTCATGGAGCATTGTGGTTAAAAAGATCACAGAGACTGTTGATGACGAGGGCATGGACCATTGTGATGACAAAGTTCATGAAGCATTGTGATGACTGGAGTCACGGAGCATTGTGATGACAGTGGTCATGAAGCATTTTGATAACAAGGGCATGGAGCATTGTGATGACAAGGGCATGGAGCATTGGTCTAATAAGTTTCATGGATTATTGTGATGACATTTGGAATGGCTCATTGTGATGACAAGGGCATGGTGCATCTTGATGACATGTGTCATGGAGCATTGTGCTGACAAGCACATGGAGCATTGTGATGACAAGGGTCATGGAGCATTGTGCTGAGAAAGGCATAGAGCATTGTGATGACAACGGTCAAAGGGCATTGTGCTGAAAAGTTCATGGAGCATTGTGGTTAACAAGATCACAGAGACTGTTGATGACGAGAGCATGGACCATTGTGATGACAAAGGTCATGAAGAATTGTGATGACTGGAGTCACGTAGCATTGTGATGACACGGTTCATAGAGAATTGTGATGAAAGGGCATGAAGCATTGGTCTAATAAGTTTCATGGATTATTGCGATGACACTTGGAATGGCGCATTGAGATGGCAATGGCATGGAGCATTGTGATGACCAGGTCATGCAGTATTGTGAAGACAGGTGTCAGGGAGCATTGTGATGACATATGTAATGGCCCACTGTGATGACAATGGCATGGAGCATTGTGATGCCAAGTGTCATGGAGGATTCTGATGACAAATGTAATGGAGCATTGCGATGACAATGGCTTGGAGCATTGTGATGACAAGTGTCAGGGAGCATTGTGCTGACAAGTGCATGGAGATTTGTGATGACAACGGTCATGGAGCATTCTGATGAAAAGCTTGTGGAGTAATTTGATGACAATTGGATGGAACTTTGTGATGAAATGGCATGGAACATTGTGATGAAAAAGTCATGGAACCTTTTCGTGACAGTGTTCAAGGAACATTCTGACGACAAGTGTCAGGGAGCATTGTAATGACAAGTGTATTGAGAATTGTAATGACAAGTTCAAGGAGCACTTTGATGAAAAGGGCATGGAGTATTGTGATGACAGGCATCATGGAGCGTTGTGATGACAAAGGTTATTGAACTTTGTTATCACAAGGGTTTGGAGCATTGTGATGACAGAGGTCATGGATCATTTTGATTTCAGGAGCATGGAGCATTGTGATGACAAGAGCATGAAGCAATCTGATCCCAAGGTTCATGGAGGATTGTGATGACAATAGTAATGGAGTATTGTGATGAAAAGCGCATAGAGCATTGTAATGACAAGGTCATGTAGCATTTTGCTGACAAAGGCATGGAGCATTGTGATGACTGGTGTCATGGAGCACTGTGATGACAAGCATCACGGAGCATTGTGAAAACAGGGGACATGGAGCATTGGGATGACAAGGGCATGGATCATTTTGATGACAAGTGTCATAGAGCATTGGGCTGAAAATGTTCATGGAGTATTGTGATGACAGGGGTCATGGAGCATTGTGATGACAGAGGTCATGGAGAATTTTGATTTCATTTTGGTGACAATAGCCGGAAGCATTATAATGATGGGCATGATGCATTGTGATGACAGGGTTCATGGAGCATTGAGATGAAAAGGGGCATGGGGCATTGTGATTACCGGGGTCTTGGAGCATTGTGATGACAAGTGTCATGGAGACTTGTGATGATAAGGCCGTGGAACATTGTGATGGCGGGTGTCATGGAGCATTGTTATGAGAGGGGTAATGGAGAATTGTGATGAGAAGGGCATGGAACATTGTGATTACAAGGTTTATGGAGCATTGCGATGAATAATTTGTGGACCGTTGGGATGACAAGGGTCATGCAAGGGTCATAGAGAATTTTTCTTACAAAGGCATGGAGCATTGTGATGACAAGTGTCACGGAGCATTGTGATGAAATGTTCATGGAGCATTGTGGTTACAAAGGTCACAGAGCCTTATGATGACGAGGGCATCGAACACTGTGATGACAAATGTTATGAAGCATTGTGATGCCTGGAGTCACGGAACATTGTGATGACAGGGGTCATGGAGCATTGTGATGACAAGGGCATGGAGCATTGTGATGAGAAGGTCGTGGAATATTGTGAAGACATGTGTCAGGGAGCATTGTGATGACATATGTCATGGTCCATTGTGATGACAATGGCAGGGAGCATTGTGATGACAAATGTAATGGAGGATTGTGATGACAAATATAATGGAACATTGTGATGACTAGGGATTGGAGCATTATGATGGCAAGGGCCATAGAGAATTTTCATGACAAGGTCGTGAAGCATTGTGATGACAAGGTCCTGGAGCATTGTGATGAGAAAACCATGGAGCCTTGTGATGACAAACCTCATGCAGCATACTGATGAAAAGGGGCATGGAGCATTGTGATTACAGGGGTCTTGGAGCATTGTGATGACAAGGCATGGATCATTTTGATGAGAAGGCCATGGAACATTCTGATGACATGTGTCATGGAGCTTTGTGATGACAAGGGCATGGAGCATTGTGATTACAGGGGTCTTGGAGCATTGTGATGACAAGTGTCTTGGAGACTTGTGATGACAATGCCGTGGAACATTGTGATGGCAGAGGTCATGGATCATTGTTATGATGGGTAAATGGAGCATTGTGATGAGAAAGGAAAGGAGCATTGTGTTTTCAATGTTTATGGAGCAATGTGATGACACATTTGTGGACCGTTGTGATAAAAAGCGTGTGGCACATTGTGATGACAAGTGTAATGGAGCATTTTTCTGACAAAGTCATGGAGCATTGTGATGACAAGGGACACGGAGCATTGTGATGAAAAGTTCATGGAGCATTGTGGTTACAACGGTCGTCACAGATTCTTGTGATGATGCGGGCATGGACAATTGTGATGACAAATGTTATGAAGCATTTTGATGACTGGAGTCACGGAGCAATGTGATGACAGGGGTAGTGGAGCATTGTGATGACAAGGGCATGGAGCATTGTGATGATAGGGGCATGGATCATTGTGATGAGAAGTTCATGGAGTATTTTGAAGAAAGGTGTCAGGGAGCATTGTGATGACATATGCCATGGTCCATTGCGATGACAATGACAGGGAGCATTGTGATGCCAAATGCAATGTAAGATTGTGATGACACACATAATGAAGCATTGTGATTACTAGGGCTTGGAGCATTATGATGAAAAGGGCCATTGAGAATTTTTATGACAAGTCATGTAGCATTGTGATGACAAGTTCCTGGAGCATTGTGATGAGATTATCATGGAGCCTTGTGATGACAAATCTCATGGAGCATACTGAAGGAAAGGGACATGGACAATTGTGATTACAGGGGTCTTGGAACTTTGTGATGACATGGGCATGGAGCATTGTTAGGTGAAGGCCAAGGAGCATTCTAATGACATACGTCATTGAGCTTTGTGATGACAAGAGCATGGAGCATTGTGATTACAGGGGTCTTGGAACATTTTGA
Source organism: Mesoplodon bidens (assembly GCF_964165515.1). Classification (NCBI taxonomy): domain Eukaryota; kingdom Metazoa; phylum Chordata; class Mammalia; order Artiodactyla; family Ziphiidae; genus Mesoplodon; species Mesoplodon bidens. The sequence goes on from NW_027671359.1 coordinate 106,778, forward strand.
TGAAAAGGACATGGATCATTGTGATGAAAATGGCATGGAGCCTTGTAATGACAGGTTTCAAGGATCATACATACAATAAGTGTCAGGGAGCATTTTGATGACAAGTGTATTGAGCATTGTGATGACAAAGGTCATAGAGCATTGTGATGAGAAGACCATGGATAATTGTGATAACGAGAGTCATGGGGCATTGTGATGACAAGAGTTATGGAATATTGTGATCACAAGGGTTTGGAGCATTGTTATGACAGAGGTCATGGAGCATATTGATTTCATTTTGATGACAATAGCATGAAGCATTATGATGATGGGCATGGTGCAATGTGATGACAGGGTTCATGGATCATTGAGATGAAAAGGGTCATGGAGCATTGTGATTACAGGGGTCTTGGAGCATTGTGATGAGACCGGTCATGGAGCCCTGTGATGACAAGACCATGGAACATCGTGTTGGCAGGTGTCATGGGGCATTTTTATGACAGGTGTAATGGAGCATTGTGATTGCAAGGGCGTGGTCCATGTGAGGAGAAGGCCATGGAGCATTCTGATGACATGTGTCATGGAGCTTTGTAATGAAAAGGGCATGTAGCAATGTGATGAGAGATTTCATGGAGCATCGTGATGACAATGACATGGAGCATTGTGATGCCAAGTGTCATGGATCTTTGTGATGACAAATGTCATGGAGCATTTTGATGACAAGGGTGTTGTGCATTGTGATGAGAAGGGCAGGGAGCATTTTGATGACAGGGTCATGGAGCAATTTGATGAAAAGCGTCATGGAGCATTTTCATGACAGGGGTCATGGAACATTGTGATGTCAGGGGTCATCGAACTTTGTGATGAAAATGCATGTAGCACTGTGAAGACAGGAGTCATGGAACATTTCGATGCCAGGTGTGAGTGAGTATTGTGACGAATTGTGATGTAACATTGTGATATCAGTGTTGAGAGAGCATTTTGATTATAATTGCATGGAGCACTGTGATGACAAGGTATATGGAGCATTGTGATGACAAGATTTTGGAGCACTGTGATGACAAGCTAATGGTGCATTGTGATGACATGTGTCATGGAGCATTGTGCTGAAAAGCGCATGGAGCATTGTGATGAAAATGGTCAAAGAGCATTGTGATGAAAAGTTCATGGAGCATTGTGGTTAAAAAGGTCACAGAGACTGTTGATGACGAGGGCATGGACCATTGTGATGACAATGTTCATGAAGCATTGTGATGACTGGAGTCATGGAGCATTGTGCTGACAGGGGTCACGGAGCATTGTGATAACAAGGGCATGGAGATTTGTGATGACAACGGTCATGGAGCATTCTGATGACAAGCTTGTGGAGTATTTTGATGACAATGGCATGGAGCATTGTGATGAAAATGGCATGGGATATTGTGATGAAACAGGCATGGAGCCTTTTCGTGACAGTGTTCAAGGAGCATTCTGACGACAAGAGTGAGGGCGCATTGTAATGACAAGTGTATTGAGAATAGTGATCACAAAGTTCATGGAGCATTTTGATGAAAAGGGCATGGAGTATTGTGATGACAGGCATCATGGAGCGTTGGGATGCCAAAGGTTATTGCACTTTGTGATCACAAGGTTTTGGAGCATTGTGATGACAGAGGTCATGGATCATTTTGATTTCAGGAGCATGGAGCATTGTGATGACAAGAGCATGAAGCAATCTGATCCCAAGTTTCATGGAGGATTGTGATGACAATAGTAATGGAGTATTGTGATAAAAAGCGCATAGAGCATTGTAATGACAAGGTCATGTAGCATTTTGCTGACAAAGGCATGGAGCATTGTGATGACTGGTGTCATGGAGCACTGTGATGACAAGCATCACGGAGCATTGTGAATACAGGGGTCATGGAGCATTGGGATGACAAGGGCATGGATCATTTTGATGACAAGTGTCATGGAAAATTGGGCTGAAAATGTTCATGGAGTATTGTGATGACAGGGGTCATGGAGCATTGTGATGACAGGGTTCATGGAGCATTGAGATGAAAAGGGGCATGGAGCATTGTGATTACAGGGGTCTTGGAACATTGTGATGACAAGTGTCATGGAGACTTGTGATGATAAGGCCGTGGAACATTGTGATGGCGGGTGTCATGGAGCATTGTTATGAGAGGGGTAATGGAGCATTGTGATGAGAAGGGCATGGAACATTGTGATTGCAAGGTTTATGGAGCATTGCGATGAATAATTTGTTGACCGTTGGGATGACAAGGGTCATGCAAGGGTCATAGAGAATTTTTCTTACAAAGGCATGGAGCATTGTGATGACAAGGGTCACGGAGCATTGTGATGAAATGTTCATGGAGCATTGTGGTTACAAAGGTCACAGAGCCTTATGATGACGCGGGCATCGACCAGTGTGATGACAAATGTTATGAAGCATTGTGATGCCTGGAGTCACGGAACATTGTGATGACAGGGGTCATGGAGCATTGTGATGACAAGGGCATGGAGCATTGTGATGAGAAGGTCATGGAATATTGTGAAGACATGTGTCAGGGAGCATTTTGATGACATATGTCATGGTCCATTGTGATGACAATGGCAGGGAGCATTGTGATGACAAATGTAATGGAGGATTGTGATGACAAATATAAAGGAGCATTGTGATGACTAGGGATTGGAGCATTATGATGACAAGGGCCACTGAGAATTTTCATTACAAGGTCGTGAAGCATTGTGATGACAAGGTCCTCGAGCATTGTGATGAGAAAACCATGGAGCCTTGTGATGACAAACCTCATGGAGCATACTTATGAAAAGGGGCATGGAGCATTGTGATTACAGGGGTCTTGGAGCACTGTGATGACAAGGCATGGATTATTTTGATGAGAAGGACATGGAACATTCTGATGACATGTGTCATGGAGCTTTGTGATGACAAGGGCATGGAGCATTGTGATTACAGGGGTCTTGGAGCACTGTGATGACAAGTGTCTTGGAGCCTTGAGATGACAATGCCGTGGAACATTGTGATGGCAGAGTTCATGGATCATTGTTATGATGGGTTAATGGAGCATTGTGATGAGAAGGGAAAGGACCATTGTGTTTTCAATGTTTATGGAGCATTGTGATGACAAATTTGTAGACCGTTGTGATGAAGAGCGCGTGGCACATTGTGATGACAAGGGTCAAGGAGGATTGTGATGACAAAATTGTGGACCGTTGTGATGACAAGTGTCACGGTGCATTGTGATGAAAAGTTCATGGAGCACTGTGGTTACAACGGTCGTCACAGATTCTTGTGATGATGCGTGCATGGACCATTGTGATGACAAATGTTATGAACATTGTGATGACTGGAGTCACGGAGCAATGTGATGACAGGGGTCATGGAGCATTGTGATGACAAGGGCATGGAGCATTGTGATGATAGGGGCATGGAGCATTGTGATGAGATGTTCATGGAATATTTTGAAGAAAGTTGTCAGGGAGCATTGTGATGACATATGTCATGGTCCTTTGCGATGACAATGACAGGGAGCATTGTGATGCCAAATGTAATGTAGGATTGTGATGACAAACATAATGAAGCATTGTGATGACTAGGGCTTGGAGCATAATGATGAAAAGGGCCATTGAGAATTTTTATGACAAGTCATGTAGCATTGTGATGACAAGTTCCTGGAGCATTGTGATGAGAATACCATGGAGCCTTGTGATGACAAATCTCATGGAGCATACTGAAGAAAAGGGACATGGGCCATGTGATTACAGGGGTCTTGGAACTTTGTGATGACATGGGCATGGAGCATTGTGAGGTGAAGGCCAAGGAGCATTCTAATGACATACGTCATTGAGCTTTATGATGACAAGGGTATGGAGCATTGTGATTACAGGGGTCTTGGAAAATTGTGATGAAAAGGACATGGATCATTGTGATGAAAATGGCATGGAGCCTTGTAATGACAGGTTTCAAGGATCATACAGACAATAAGTGTCAGGGAGCATTTTGATGACAAGTGTATTGAGCATTGTGATGACAAAGGTCATGGAGCATTGTGATGAGAAGACCATGGATAATTGTGATAACGAGAGTCATGGGGCATTGTGATGACAAGAGTTATGAAATATTGTGATCACAAGGATTTGGAGCATTGTTATGACAGAGGTCATGGAGCATTTTGATTTCATTTTGATGACAATAGCATGAAGCATTATGATGATAGGCATGGTGCACTGTGATGACAGGGTTCATGGATCATTGAGATGAAAAGGGTCATGGAGCATTGTGATTACAGGGGTCTTGGAGCATTGTGATGAGAACGGTCATGGAGCCTTGTGAAGAGAAGACCATGGAACATCGTGATAGCAGGTGTCATGGATCATTTTTTTGACAGGTGTAATGGAGCATTGTGATGGCAAGGGCATGGTGCATTGTGATGAGAAGGCCATGGAGCATTCTGATGACATGTGTCATGGAGCTTTGTAATGACAAGGGCATGGAGCAATGTGATAAGAGCGTTCATGGAGCATCGTGATGACAATGACATGGAGCATTGTGATGCCAAGTGTCATGGATCTTTGTGATGACATATGTCATGGAGCATTTTGATGACAAGGATATTGTGCATTGTGATGACAAGGGCCTGGAGAATTTTGATGACAGGGTCATGGAACAATTTGATGAAAAGTGTCATGGATCATTTTGATGACAGGGGTGATGGAACATTGTGATGTCAGGGGTCATCGAACATTGTGATGAAAATGCATGTAGCATGGTGAAGACAGGAGTCATGGAACATTGTGATGCCAGGGGTGAGGGTGTATTGTGACGAATTGTGATGTAACATTGTGATATCAGGTTTGAGAGAGCATTTTGATGATAATTGCATGGAGCATTGTGATGACAAGTTTTATGGAGCATTGTGATGACAAGATTTTGGAGCACTGTGATGACAAGCTAATGGTGCATTGTGATGACATGTGTCATGGAGCATTGTGCTGAAAAGCGCATGGAGAATTGTGATGACAAGGTTCAAAGAGCATTGTGATGAAAAGTTCATGGAGCATTGTGGTTAAAAAGGTCACAGAGACCGTTGATGAAGAGGGCTTGGACCATTGTGATGACAAAGTTCATGAAGCTTTGTGATGCCTGGAGTCACGGAGCATTGAGATGACAGTGGTCATGAGGCATTGTGATAACAAGGGCATGGAGCATTGTGATGACAAGGGCATGGAGCATTGGTCTAATAAATTTCATGGATTATTGCGATGACATTTGGAATGGCGCATTGTGATGACAAGGGCATGGAGCATTGTGATGAGATGACCATGGATAATTGTGATAACGAGAGTCATGGGGCATTGTGATGACAAGAGTTATGGAATATTGTGATCACAAGGGTTTGGAGCATTGTTATGACAGAGGTCATGGAGCATTTTGATTTCATTTTGATGACAATAGCATGAAGCATTATGATGATGGGCATGGTGCAATGTGATGACAGGGTTCATGGATCATTGAGATGAAAAGGGTCATGGAGCACTGAGATTACAGGGGACTTGGAGCATTGTGATGAGAACGGTCATGGAGCCTTGTGATGACAAGACCATGGAACATCATGATGGCAGGTGTCATGGGGCATTTTTATGACAGATGTAATGGAGCATTGTGATGGCAAGGGCGTGGTGCATTGTGAGGAGAAGGTCATGGAGCATTCTGATGACATGTGTCATGGAGCTTTGTAATGACAAGGGCATGGAGCAATGTGATGAGAATGTTCATGGAGCATCGTGATGACAATGACATGGAGCATTGTGATGCCAAGTGTCATGGATCTTTGTGATGACAAATGTCATGGAGCATTTTAATGACAAGGGTGTTGTGCATTGTGATGAGAAGGACAGGGAGCATTTTGATGACAGGGTCATGGAGCAATTTGATGAAAAGCGTCATGGAGCATTTTGATGACAGGGGTCATGGAACATTGTGATGTCAGGGGTCATCGAACATTGTGATGAAATTGCATGTAGCATGGTGAAGACAGGAGTCATGGAACATTGCAATGCCAGGTGTGAGGGAGTATTGTGACGAATTGTGATGTAACATTGTGATATCAGTGTTGAGAGAGCATTTTGATGATAATTGCATGGAGCACTGTGATGACAAGGTTTATGGAGCATTGTGATGACAAGATTTTGGAGCACTGTGATGACAAGCTAATGGTGTAATGTGATGACATGTGTCATGGAGCATTGTGCTGAAAAGCGCATGGAGCATTGTGATGTCAAGGGTCAAAGAGCATTGTGTTGAAAATTTCATGGAGCATTTTGGTTAAAAAGGTCACAGAGACTGTTGATGACGAGGGCATGGACCATTGTGATGACAAAGTTCGTGAAGCATTGTGATGACTGGAGTCACGGAGCATTGTGATGACAGTGGTCATGGAGCATTGTGATAAAAAGGCCATGGAGCATTGTGATGACAAGGGCATGGAGCATTGGTCTAATAACTTTCATGGATTATTGCGATGAGATTTGGAATGTCGCATTGTCATGACAAGCGCATGGTGCATCTTTATGACATGTGTCATTGTGCTGACAAGTGCATGGAGCATTGTGATTACAAGATTCATGGAGCATTGTGATGAGAAAGGCATAGAGCACTGTGATGACAAGGGTCAAAGGGCATTGTGCTGAAAAGTTCATGGAACATTGTGGTTAAAAAGGTCACAGAGACTGTTGATGACGAGGGCATGGACAATTGTGATGACAAAGGTCATGAAGAATTTTGATGACTGGAGTCACGTAGCATTGTGATGACAGGGTTCATAGAGCATTGTGATGAAAGTGCATGAAACATTGGTCTAATAAGTTTCATGGATTATTGCGATGACACTTGCAATGGTGCATTGTAATGGCAATGGCATGGAGCATTGTGATGACCAGGTCATGCAGTATTGTGAAGACAGGTGTCAGGGAGCATTGTGATGACATATGTAACGGCCCATTGTGATGACAATGGCATGGAGCATTGTGATGCCAAGTTTCATGGAGGATTCTGATGACAAATGTAATGGAGAATTGCGATGACAATGACTTGGAGCATTGTGATGACAAGGGTCAGGGAGCATTGTGCTGACAAGTGCATGGAGAATTGTGATGACAACGGTCATGGAGCATTCTGATGACAAGCTTCTGGAGTATTTTGATGACAATGGCATGGAGCATTGTGATGAAAATGGCATGGGACATTGTGAAGAAAAAGGCATGGAGCCTTTTCGTGACAGTGTTCAAGGGGCATTCTGACGACAAGTGTCAGGGTGCATTGTAAAGACAAGTGTATTGAGAATTGTGATGACAAAGTTCATGGAGCATTTTGAAGAAAAGGACATGGAGTATTGTGATGACAGGCATCATGGAGCGTTGGGATGACAAAGGTTATTGAACTTTGTGATCAAACGGTTTGGAGCATTGTGATGACAGAGGTCATGGATCATTTTGATTTCAGGATCATGGAGCATTGTGATGACAAGAGCATGAAGCAATCTGATCCCAAGGTTCATGGAGGATTGTGATGACAATAGCAATGGAGTATTGTGATGAAAAGCGCATAGAGCATTGTAATGACAAGGTCATGTAGCATTTTGCTGACAAAGGCATGGAGCATTGTGATGACTGGTGTCATGGAGCACTGTGATGACAAGCATCACGGAGCATTGTGAATACAGGGGTCATGGAGCATTGGGATGACAAGGGCATGGATCATTTTGATGACAAGGGTCATGGAGCATTGGGCTGAAAATGTTCATGGAGTATTGTGATGGCAGGGGTCATGGAGCATTGTGATGACAGAGGTCATGGAGAATTTTGATTTCATTGTTGTGACAATAGCCGGAAGCATTATGATGATGGGCATGATGCATTGTGATGACAGGGTTCATGGAGCATTGAGATGAAAAGGGGCATGGAGCATTGTGATTACAGGGGTCTTGGAGCATTGTGATGACAAGTGTCATGGAGACTTGTGAGGATAAGGCCGTGGAACATTGTGATGGCGGGTGTCATGGAGCATTGTTATGAGAGGGGTAATGGAGCATTGTGATGAGAAGGGCATGGAACATTGTGATGACAAGGTTTATGGAGCATTGCGATGAATAATTTGTGGACCGTTGGGATGACAAGGGTCATGCAAGGGTCATATTGAATTTTTCTTACAAAGGCATGGAGCTTTGTGATGACAAGGGTCACGGAGCATTGTGAAGAAATGTTCATGGAGCATTGTGGTTACAAAGGTCACAGAGCCTTATGATGACGCGGGCATCGACCACTGTGATGACAAATGTTATGAAGCATTGTGATGCCTGGAGTCATGGAACATTGTGATGACAGGGGTCATGGAGCATTGTGATGACAAGGGCATGGAGCATTGTGATGAGAAGGTCATGGAATATTGTGAAGACATGTGTCAGGGAGCATTGTGATGACATATGTCATGGTTCATTGTGATGACAATGGCAGGGAGCATTGTGATGACAAATGTAATGGAGGATTGTGATGAAAAATATAATGGAGCATTGTGATGACTAGGGATTGGAGCATTATGATGACAAGGGCCATTGAGAATTTTCATGACAAGGTCGTGAAGCATTGTCATGACAAGGTCCTGGAGCATTGTGATGAGAAATCCATGGAGCCTTGTGATGACAAACCTCATGGAGCATACTTATGAAAAGGGTCCTGGAGCATTGTGATTACAGGGGTCTTGGAGCACTGTGATGACAAGGCATGGATCATTTTGATGAGAAGGACATGGAACATTCTGATGACATGTGTCATGGAGCTTTGTGATGACAAGGGCATGGAGCATTGTGATAACAGGGGTCTTGGAGCATTGTGATGACAAGTGTCTTGGAGCCTTGTGATGACAATGCCGTGGAACATTGTGATGGCAGAGGTCTTGGATCATTGTTATGATGGGTTAATGGAGCATTGTGATGACAAGTGTCTTGGAGCCTTGTGATGACAATGCTGTGGAACATTGTGATGGCAGAGGTCTTGGATCATTGTTATGATGGGTTAATGGAGCATTGTGATGAGACGGGAAAGGAGCATTTTGTTTTCAATGTTTATGGAGCATTGTGATGACAAATTTGTGGACCGTTGTGATAAAAAGCGCATGGCACATTGTGATGACAAGGGTCATGTAGCATTTTTCTCACAAAGGCATGGAGCATTGTGATGACAAGGGTCACGGAGCATTGTGATGAAAAGTTCATGTAGCACTGTGGTTACAACGGTCGTCACAGATTCTTGTGATGATGCGTGCATGGACCATTGTGATGACAAATGTTATGAAGCATTGTGATGACTGGAGTCATGGAGCAATGTGATGACAGGGGTCATGGAGCATTGTGACGACAAGGGCATGGAGCATTGTGATGATAGGGGCATGGAGCATTGTGATGAGAAGTTCATGGAGTATTTTGAAGAAAGGTGTCAGGGAGCATTGCGATGACATATGTCATGGTCCATTGCGATGACAATGACAGGGAGCATTGTGATGCCAAATGTAATGTAGGATTGTGATGACAAACATAATGAAGCATTGTGATGACTAGGGCATGGAGCATTATGATGAAAAGGGCCATTGAGAATTTTTATGACTAGTCATGTAGCATTGTGATGACAAGTGTCTGGAGCATTGTGGTGAGAATACCATGGAGCCTTGTGATGAAAAATCTAATGGAGCATACTGAAGAAAAGGGATATGGACCATTGTGATTACAGGGGTCTTGGAACTTTGTGATGACATGGGCATGGAGCATTGTGAGGTGAAGGCCAAGGAGCATTCTAATGGCATACGTCATTGAGCTTTATGATGACAAGGGCAGGGAGCATTGTGATTACAGGGGTCTTGGAACATTGTGATGAAAAGGACATGGATCATTGTGATGAAAATGGCATGGAGCCTTGTAATGACAGGTTTCAAGGATCATACAGACAATAAGTGTCAGGGAGCATTTTGATGACAAGTGTATTGAGCATTGTGATGACAAAGGTCATGGAGCATTGTGATGAGAAAACCATGGATAATTGTGATAACGAGTGTCATGGGGCATTGTGATGACAAGAGTTATGAAATATTGTGATCACAAGGATTTGGAGCATTGTTATGACAGACGTCATGGAGCATTTTGATTTCATTTTGATGACAGTAGCATGAAGCATTATGATGATGGGCATGGTGCATTGTGATGACAGGGTTCATGGATCATTGAGATGAAAAGGGTCATGGAGCATTGGGATTACAGGGGTCTTGGAGCATTGTGATGAGAACGGTCATGGAGCCTTCTGAAGAGAAGACCATGGAACATCGTGATAGCAGGTGTCATGGAGCATTTTTTTTGACAGGTGTAATGGAGCATTGTGATGGTAAGGGCGTGGTGCATTGTGATGAGAAGGCCATGGAGCATTCTGATGACATGTGTCATGGAGCTTTGTAATGACAAGGGCATGGAGCAATGTGATAAGAGCGTTCATGGAGCATCATGATGACAATGACATGGAGCATTGTGATGCCAAGTGTCATGGATCTTTGTGATGACAAATGTCATGGAGCATTTTGATGACAAGGATGTTGTGCATTGTGATGACAAGGGCCTGGAGCATTTTGATGACAGGGTCATGGAGCAATTTGATGAAAAGTGTCATGGAGCATTTTGATGACAGGGTGATGGAACATTGTGATGTCAGTGGTCATCGAACATTGTGATGAAAATGCATGTAGCATGGTCAAGACAGGAGTCATGGAACATTGCGATGCCAGGAGTGAGGGAGTATTGTGACGAATTGTGATGTAACATTGTGATATCAGTGTTGAGAGAGCATTTTGATGATAATTGCATGGAGCATTGTGATGACAAGTTTTATGGAGCATTGTGAAGACAAGATTTTTGAGCACTGTGATGACAAGCTAATGGTGCATTGTGATGACATGTGTCATGGAGCATTGTGCTGAAAAGCGCCTGGAGAATTGTGATGACAAGTTTCAAAGAGCATTGTGATGAAAAGTTCATGGAGCATTGTGTTTAAAAAGGTGACAGAGACCGTTGATGAAGAGGGCATGGACCATTGTGATGACAAAGTTCATGAAGCATTGTGATGCCTGTAGTCACGGAGCATTGTGATGACAGTGGTCATGGGGCATTGTGATAACAAGGGCATGGAGCATTGTGATAACAAGGGCATGGAGCATTGGTCTAATAAGTTTCATGGATTATTGCGATGACATTTGGAATGGCACATTTTGATGACAAGGGCATGGAGCATTGTGATGAGAAGACCATGGATAATTGTGATAACGAGAGTCATGGGGCATTGTGATGACAAGAGTTATGGAATATTGTGATCACAAGGGTTTGGAGCATTGTTATTACAGAGGTCATGGAGCATTTTGATTTCATTTTGATGAAAATAGCATGAAGCATTATGAAGATGGGCATGGTGCAATGTGATGACAGGGTTCATGGATCATTGAGATGAAAAGGGTCATGGAGCATTGTGATTACAGGGGTCTTGGAGCATTGTGATAAGAACGGTCATGGAGCCTTGTGATGACAAGACCATGGAACATCGTGATGGCAGGTGTCATGGGGCATTTTTATGACAGGTGTAATGGAGCATTGTGATGGCAAGGGCGTGGTGCATTGTGAGGAGAAGGTCATGGAGCATTCTGATGACATGTGTCATGGAACTTTGTAATGACAAAGACATGGAGCAATGTGATGAGAGTTTTCATGGAGCATCGTGATGACAATGACATGCAGCATTGTGATGCCAAGTGTCATGGATCTTTGTGATGACAAATGTCATGGAGCATTTTGATGACAAGGGTGTTGTGCATTGTGATGAGAAGGGAAGGGAGCATTTTGATGACAGGGTCATGGAGCAATTTGATGAAAAGCGTCATGGAGCATTTTGATGACAGGGGTCATGGAACATGTGATGTCAGGGTTCATCGAACATTGTGATGAAAATGCATGTAGCATGGTGAAATCAGGAGTCATGGAACATTGCGATGCCAGGTGTGAGGGTGTATTGTGACGAATTGTGATGTAACATTGTGATATCAGTGTTGAGAGAGCATTTTGATGATAATTGCATGGAGCACTGTGATGACAAGGTTTATGGAGCATTGTGATGACAAGATTTTGGAGCACTGTGATGACAAGCTAATGGTGCATTGTGATGACATGTGTCATGGAGCATTGTGCTGAAAAGCGCATGGAGCATTGTGATGACAAGGGTCAAAGTGCATTGTGATGAAAAGTTCATGGAGCATTGTGGTTAAAAAGGTCACAGAGACTGTTGATGACGAGGGCATGGAGCATTGTGATGACAAAGTTCATGAAGCATTGTGATGACTGGAGTCACGGAGCATTGTGATGACAGTGGTCATGGAGCATTGTGATAACAAGGGCATGGAGCATTGTGATGACAAGGGCATGGAGCATTGGTCTAATAAGTTTCATGGATTATTGCGATGACATTTGGAATGGCGCATTGTGATGTCAAGCGCATGGTGCATCTTGATGACATGTGTCATGGAGCATGGTGCTGACAAACACATGGAGCATTCTGATGACAAGGGTCATGGAGCATTGTGCTGAGAAAGGCATAGAGCATTGTGATGACAAGGGTAAAAGGGCATTGTGCTGAAAAGTTCATGGAGCATTTTGGTTAAAATGATCACAGAGACTGTTGATGACGAGGGCATGGACCATTGTGATGACAAAGGTCATGAAGAATTGTGATGACTGGAGTCACGTAGCATTGTGATGACAGGGTTCATAGAGCATTGTGATGAAAGGGCATGAAGCATTGGTCTAATAAGTTTCATGGATTATTGCGATGACACTTGGAATGGCGCATTGTGATGGCAATGGCATGGAGCATTGTGATGACCAGGTCATGCAGTATTGTGAAAACAGGTGTCAGGGAGCATTGTGATGACATATGTAATGGCCCATTGTGATGACAATGGCATGGAGCATTGTGATGCCAAGTGTCATGAAGGATTCTGATGACAATGGTAATGGAGCATTGCGATGACAATGGCTTGGAGCATTGTTATGACAAGGGTCAGGGAGCATTGTGCTGACCAGTGCATGGAGAATTGTGATGACAACGGTCATGGAGCATTCTGATGACAAGCTTGTGGAGTATTTCGATGACAATGGCATGGAGCATTGTGATGAAAATGGCATGGGACATTGTGATGAAAAAGTCATGGAGCCTTTTTGTGACAGTGTTCAAGGAGCATTCTGACGACAATTGTCAGGGAGCATTGTAATGCCAAGTGTATTGAGAATTGTGATAACAAAGTTCAAGGAGCATTTTGATGAAAAGGGCATGGAGTATTGTGATGACAGGCATCATGGATTGTTGTGATGACAAAGGTTATTGAACTTTGTGATCACAATGGTTTGGAGCATTGTGATGACAGAGGTCATGGATCATTTTGATTTCAGGAGCATGGAGCATTATGATGATAAGAGCATGAAGCAATCTGATCCGAAGGTTCATGGAGGATTGTGATGACAATAGTAATGGAGTATAGTGATGAAAAGCGCATAGAGCATTGTAATGACAAGGTCATGTAGCATTTTGCTGACAAAGGCATGGAGCATTGTGATGACTGGTGTCATGGAGCACTGTGATGACAAGCATCACGGAGCATTGTGAATACAGGGGTCATGGAGCATTGGAATGACAAGGGCATGGATCATTTTGATGACAAGTGTCATGGAGCATTGGGCTGAAAATGTTCATGGAGTATTGTGATGACAGGGGTCATGGAGCATTGTGATGAATAGGGGCATGGAGCATTGTGATTACAGGGGTCTTGGAGCATTGAGATGAATAGGGGCATGGAGCATTGTGATTACAGGGGTCTTGGAGCATTGTGATGACAAGTGTCATGGAGACTTGTGATGATAAGGCCGTGGAACATTGTGATGGCGAGTGTCATGGAGCATTGTTATGAGAGGGGTAATGGAGCATTGTGATGAGAAGGGCATGGAACATTGTGATTACAAGGTTTATGGAGCATTGCGATGAATAACTTGTGGACCGTTGGGATGACAAGGGTCATGCAAGGGTCATAGAGAATTTTTCTTACAAAGGCATGGAGTATTGTGATGACAAGGGTCACGGAGCATTGTGATGAAATGTTCATGGAGCATTGTGGTTACAAAGGTCACAGAGCCTTATGATGACGCGGACATCGACCAATGTGATGACAAATGTTATGAAGCATTGTGATGCCTGGAGTCACGGAACATTGTGATGACAGGGGTCATGGAGCATTGTGATGACAAGCACATGGAGAATTGTTATGAGAAGGTCGTGGAATATTGTGAAGACATGTGTCAGGGAGCATTGTGATGACATATGTCATGGTCCATTGTGATGACAATGGAAGGGAGCATTGTGATGACAAATGTAATGGAGGATTGTGATAACAAATATAATGGAACATTGCGATGACTAGGGATTGGAGCATTATGATGACAATGGCCATTGAGAATTTTCATGACAAGGTCGTGAAGCATTGTGATGACAAGGTCCTGGAGCATTGTGATGAGAATACCATGGAGCCTTGTGATGACAAACCTCATGGAGCATACTGATGCAAAGGGGCATGGAGCATTGTGATTACAGGGGTCTTGGAGCACTCTGATGACAAGGCATGGATCATTTTGATGAGAAGGCCATGGAACATTCTGATGACATGTGTCATGGAGCTTTGTGATGACAAGGGCATGGAGCATTGTGATTACAGGGGTCTTGGAGCATTGTGATGACAATTGTCTTGGAGACTTGTGATGACAATGCCGTGGAGCATTGTGATGGCAGAGGTCATGGATCATTGTTATGATGGGTTAATGGAGCATTGTGATGAGAAGGGAAAGGAGCATTGTGTTTTCAATGTTTATGGAGCATTGTGATGACAATTTTGTGGACCGTTGTGATAAAAAGGGCGTGGCACATTGTGATGACAAGTGTAATGGAGCATTTTTCTGACAAAGGCATGGAGCATTGTGATGACAAGGGTTACGGAGCATTGTGATGAAAAGTTCATGGAGCAATGTGGTTACAACGGTCGTCACAGATTCTTGTGATGATGCGGGCATGGACCATTGTGATGACAAATGTTATGAAGCATTTTGATGACTGGAGTCACGGAGCAATGTGATGACAGGGGTCATGGAGCATTGTGATGACAAGGGCATGGAGCATTGTGATGATAGGGGCATGGAGCATTTTGATGAGAATTTCATGGAGTATTTAAAGAAAGGTGTCAGGGAGCATTGTGATGACATATATCATGGTCCATTGCGATGACAATGACAGGGAGCATTGTGATGCCAAATGTAATGTAGGATTGTGATGACAAACATAATGAAGCATTGTGATGACTAGGGCTTGGAGCATTGTGATGAGAATACCATGGAGCCTTGTGATGACAAATCTCATGGAGCATACTGAAGAAAAGGGACATGGGCCATGTGATTACAGGGGTCTTGGAACTTTGTGATGACATGTGCATGGAGCATTGTGATGTGAAGGCCATGGAGCATTCTAATGACATACGTCATTGAGCTTTATGATGACAAGGGAATGGAGCATTGTGATTACAGGGGTCTAGGAACATTGTCATGAAAAGGACCTGGATCATTGTGATGAAAATGGCATGGAGCCTTGTAATGACAGGTTTCAAGGATCTTACAGACAATAAGTGTCAGGGAGCATTTTGATGACAAGTGTATTGAGCATTGTGATGACAAAGGTCATAGAGCATTGTGATGAGAAGACCATGGATAATTGTGATAACGAGAGTCATGGGGCATTGTGATGACAAGAGTTATGAAATATTGTGATCACAAGGGTTTGGAGCATTGTTATGACAGAGGTCATGGAGCATTTTGATTTCATTTTGATGACAATAGCATGAAGCATTATGATGATGGGCATGGTGCAATGTGATGACAGGGTTCATGGATCATTGAGATGAAAAGGGGCAAGGAGCATTGTGATTACAGGGGTCTCGGAGCATTGTGATGAGAACGGTCATGGAGCCTTGTGATGAGAAGACCATGGAACATCGTGATGGCAGGTGTCATGGGGCATTTTTATGACAGGTGTAATGGAGCATTGTGATGGCAAGGGCGTGGTGCATTGTGACGAGAAGGCCATGGAGCATTCTGATGACATGTGTCATTGAGCTTTGTAATGACAAGGACATGGAGCAATGTGATGAGTGCGTTCATGAAGCATCATGATCACAATGACATGGAGCATTGTGATGCCAAGTGTCATGGACCTTTGTTATGACAAATGACATGGAGCATTTTGATAAGAAGGGTGTTTGTGCATTGTGATGACAAGGGCCTGGAGCATTTTGATGACAGGGTCATGGAGCAATTTGGTGAAAACTGTCATGGATCATTTTGATGACAGGGGTGATGGAACATTGTGATGTCAGGGGTCATCGAACTTTGTGATGAAAATGCATGTAGCATGTTGAAGACAGGTGTCATGGAACATTGTGATGCCAGGGGTGAGGGAGTATTGTGACGAACTGTGATGTAACATTTTGATATCAGTGTTGATAGAGCATTTTGATGTTAATTGCATGGAGCATTGTGATGACAAGGTTTATTGAGCATTGTGATGACAAGATTTTGGAGCACTGTGATGACAAGCTAATGGTGCATTGTGATGACATGTGTCATGGAGCACTGTGCTGAAAAGCGCATGAAGAATTGTGATGACAATGTTCAAAGTGCATTGTGATGAAAAGTTCATGGAGCATTGTGGTTAAAAAGGTCACAGAGACCGTTGATGACGAGGGCATGGACCATTGTGATGACAAAGTTCATGAAGCATTGTGATGCCTGGAGTCACGGAGCATTGTGATGACAGTGGTCATGGGGCATTGTGATAACAAGGGCATGGAGCATTGTGATGACAAGGGCATGGAGCATTGGTCTAATAAGTTTCATGGATTATTGCAATGACATTTGGAATGGCGCATTGTGATGACAAGGGCATGGGGCATTGTGATGAGAAGACCATGGTTAATTGTGATAACGAGAGTCATGGGGCAGTGTGATGACAAGAGTTATGGAATATTGTGATCACAAGGGTTTGGAGCATTGTTATGACAGAGATCATGGAGCATTTTGATTTCATTTTGATGACAATAGCATGAAGCATTATGATGATGGGCATGGTGCAATGTGATGACAGGGTTCATGGATCATTGAGATGAAAATGGGCATGGAGCATTGTGATTACAGGGGTCTTGGAGCGTTGTGATGAGAACGGTCATGGAGCCTTGTGATGACAAGACCATGGAACATCGTGATGGCAGGTGTCATGGGGCATTTTTATGACAGGTGTAATGGAGCATTGTGATGGCAAGGGCGTGGTGCATTGTGAGGAGAAGGCCATGGAGCATTCTGATGACATGTGTCATGGAGCTTTGTAATGACAAGGGCATGGAGCAATGTGATGAGAGTGTTCATGGAGCATCGTGATGACAATGACATGGAGCACTGTGATGCCAAGTGTCATGGATCTTTGTGATGACAAATGTCATAGAGCATTTTGATGACAAGGGTGTTGTGCATTGTGATGACTAGGGCCTGGAGCATTTTGATGACAGGGTCAAGGAGCTATTTGATGAAAATTGTCATGGAGCATTTTGATGACAGGGGTGATGGAACATTGTGATGTCAGGGGTCATCGAACATTGTGATGAAAATGAATGTAGCATGGTGAAGACAGGAGTCATGGAACATTGCGATGCCAGGGGTGAGGGAGTATTGTGACGAACTGTGATGTAACATTGTGATATCAGTTTTGAGAGAGCATTTTGATGATAATTGCATGGAGCATTGTGATGACAAGGTTTATGGAGCATTGTGATGACAAGATTTTGGAGCACTGTGATGACAATCTAATGGTGCATTGTGATGACATGTGTCATGGAGCATTGTGCTGAAAAGCCCATGGAGAATTGTGATGACAAGGGTCAAAGAGCATTGTGATGAAAAGTTCATGGAGCATTGTGGTTAAAAAGGTCACAGAGACCGTTGATGACGAGGGCATGGACCATTGTGATGACAAAGTTCATGAAGTATTGTGATGCCTGGAGTCACGGAGCATTGTGATGGCAGTGGTCATGGGGCATTGTGTTAACAAGGGCATGGAGCATTGTGATGACAAGGGCATGGAGCATTGGTCTAATAAGTTTCATGGATTATTGCAATGACATTTGGAATGGCGCATTGTGATGACAAGGGCATGGAGCATTGTGATGAGAAGACCATGGATAATTGTGATAACGAGAGTCATGGGGCATTGTGATGACAAGAGTTATGGAATATTGTGATCACAGGGGTTTGGAGCATTGTTTTGACAGAGGTCATGGAGCATTTTGATTTTATTTTGATGACAATAGCATGAAGCATTATGATGATGGGCATGGTGCAATGTAATGACAGGGTTCATGGATCATTGAGATGAAAAGGGTCATGGAGCATTGAGATTACAGGGGACTTGGAGCATTGTGATGAGAACGGTCATGGAGCCTTGTGATGACAAGACCATGGAACATCGTGATGGCAGGTGTCATGGGTCATTTTTATGACAGGTGTAATGGAGCATTGTGATGGCAAGGGCGTGGTGCATTGTGAGGAGATGGCCATGGAGCATTCTGATGACATGTGTCATGGAGCTTTGTAATGACAAGGGCATGGAGCAATGTGATGAGAGTGTTCATGGAGCATCGTGATGACAATGACATGGAGCATTGTGATGCCAAGTGTCATGGATCTGTGTGATGACAAATGTCATGGAGCATTTTGATGACAAGGGTGTTGTGCATTGTGATGAGAAGGGCAGGGAGCATTTTGATGACAGGGTCATGGAGCAATTTGATGAAAAGCGTCATGGAGCATTTTGATGACAGCGGTCATGGAACATTGTGTTGTCAGGGGTCATCGAACATTGTGATGAAAATGAATGTAGCATGGTGAAGACAGGAGTCATGGAACATTGCGATGCCAGGTGTGAGGGAGTATTGTGACGAATTGTGATGTAACATTGTGATATCAGTGTTGAGAGAGCATTTTGATGATAATTGCATGGAGCACTGTGATGACAAGCTTTATGGAGCATTGTGATAACAAGATTTTGGAGCACTGTGATGACAAGCTAATGGTGCAATGTGATGACATGTGTCATGGAGCATTGTGCTGAAAAGCACATGGATCATTGTGATGACAAGGGTCAAAGAGCATTGTGATGAAAAGTTCATGGAGCATTGTGGTTAAAAAGGTAACAGAGACTGTTGATGACGAGGGCATGGAGCATTGTGATGACTGGTGTCATGGAGCACTGTGATGACAAGCATCACGGAGCATTGTGAATACATGGGTCATGGAGCATTGGGATGACAAGGGCATGGATCATTGTGATGACAAGTGTCATGGAGCATAGGCCTGAAAATATTCATGGAGTATTGTGATGACGGGTCGTGGAGCATTGTGATGACAGAGGTCATGGAGAATTTTGATTTCATTGTGGTGACAATAACCGGAAGCATCATGATGATGGGCATGATGCATTGTGATGACAGGGTTCATGAATCATTGAGATGAAAAGGGGCATGGAGCATTGTGATTACAGGGGTCTTGGAGCATTGTGATGACAAGTGTCATGGAGACTTGTGATGATAAGGCCGTGGAACATTGTGATGGCGGGTGTCATGGAGCATTGTTATGAGAGGGGTAATGGAGCATTGTGATGAGAAGGGCATGGAACATTGTGATTACAAGGTTTATGGAGCATTGCGACGAATAATTTGTGGACCGTTGGGATGACAAGGGTCATGAAGGGTCATAGAGAATTTTTCTTACAAAGGCATGGAGCATTGTGATGACAAGCGTCACGGTGCATTGTGATGAAATGTTCATGGAGCATTGTGGTTACAAAGGTCACAGAGCCTTATGATGACACGGGCATCGACCACTGTGATGACAAATATTATGAAGCATTGTGATTCCTGGAGTCACGGAACATTGTGATGACAGGGGTCATGGAGCATTGTGATGACAAGCGCATGGAGCATTGTGATGAGAAAGTCATGGAATATTGTGAAGACGTGTCTGGGGGCATTGTGATGACATATGTCATGGTCCATTGTGATGACAATGGCAGGGAGCATTGTGATGACAAATGTAATGGAGAATTGTGATGACAAATATAATGGAGCATTTTGATGACTAGGGATTGGAGCATTATGATGACAAGGGCCATTGAGAATTTTCATGACAATGTTGTGAAGCATTGTGATGACAAGGTCCTGGAGCATTGTGATGAGAAAACCATGGAGCATTTTGATGACAAACCTCATGGAGCATACTGATGAAAAGGGGCATGGAGCATTTTGATTACAGGGGTCTTGGAGCACTGTGATGGAAAGGCATGGAACATTTTGATGAGAAGGCCATGGAACATCCTGATAACATGTGTCATGGAGCTTTGTGATGACAAGGGCATGGAGCATTGTGATTACAGGGTCTTAGAGCATTGTGATGACAAGTGTCTTGGAGCCTTGTGATGACAATGCCGTGGAACATTGTGATGGCAGAGGTCATGGATCATTGTTATGATGGGTTAATGGAGCATTGTGATGAGAAGGGAAAGGAGCATTGTGTTTTCAATGTTTATGGAGCATTGTGATGACAAATTTGGGGACCGTTGTGATAAAAAGCGCGTGGTACATTGTGATGACAAGTGTCATGGAGCATTTTTCTGACAAAGGCATGGAGCATTGTGATGGCAAGGGTCACGGAGCATTGTGATGAAAAGGTCATGGAGCACTGTGGTTACAACGGTCGTCACAGACTCTTGTGATGATGCCGGCATGGACCATTGTGATGACAAATGTTATGAAGCATTGTGATGACAGGAGTCACGGAGCAATGTGATGACAGGGGCCATGGAGCATTGTGATGACAAGGGCATGGAGCATTGTGATGATAGGGGCATGGAGCATTGTGATGAGAAGTTCATGGAGTATTTTGAAGAAAGGTGTCAGGGAGCATTGTGATGACATATGTCATGGTCCATTGCGATGACAATGACAGGGAGCATTGTGATGGTAAATGTAATGTAGGATTGTGATGACACACATAATGAAGCATTGTGATGACTAGGGCTTGGAGCATTATGATGAAAAGGGCCATTGAGAATTTTTATGACAAGTCATGTAGCATTGTGATGACAAGTTCCTGGAGCATTGTGATGAGAATACCAAGGAGCCTTGTGATAACAAATCTCATGGAGCATACTGAAGAAAAGGGACATGGACCATTGTGATTACAGGGGTCTTGGAACTTTGTGATGACATGGGCATGGAGCATTGTGAGGTGAAGGCCAAGGAGCATTCTAATGACATACGTCATTGAGATTTATGATGACAAGGGCATGGAGCATTGTGATTACAGGGGTCTTGGAACATTGTGATGAAAAGGACATGGATCATTGTGATGAAAATGGCATGGAGCCTTGTAATGACACGTTTCAAGGATCATACAGACAATAAGTGTCAGGGAGCATTTTGATGACAAGTGTATTGAGCATTGTGATGACAACGGTCATGGAGCATTGTGATGAGAAGACCATGGATAACTGTGATAATGAGAGTTATGGGGCATTGTGATGACAAGAGTTATGAAATATTGTGATCACAAGGATTTGGAGCATTGTTATGACAGAGGTCATGGAGCATTTTGATTTCATTTTGATGACAATAGCATGAAGCATTATGATGATGGGCATGGTGCATTGTGATGACAGGGTTCAAGGATCATTGAGATGAAAAGGGGCATGGAGCATTGTGATTACAGGGGTCTTGGAGAATTGTGATGAGAACGGTCATGGAGCCTTGTGATGAGAAGACCATGGAACATCGTGATGGCAGGTGTCATGGAGCATTTTTTTGACAGGTGTAATGGAGCATTGTGATGGCAAGGGCGTGGTGCATTGTGATGAGAAGGCCATGGAGCATTCTGATGACATGTGTCATGGAGCTTTGTAATGACAAGGGCATGCAGCAATGTGATGAGAGCGTTCACGGAGCATCGTGATGACAATGACATGGAGCATTGTGATGCCAAGTGTCATGGATCTTTGTGATGACAAATGTCATGGAGCATTTTGATGACAAGGATGTTGTGCATTGTGATGACAAGGGCCTGGAGCATTTTGATGACAGGGTCATGGAGCAATTTGATGAAAAGTGTCATGGAGCATTTTGATGACAGTGGTGATGGAAAATTGTGATGTCAGGGGTCATCGAACATTGTGATGAAAATGCATGTAGCATGGTGAAGACAGGAGTCATGGAACATTGCGATGCCAGGGGTGAGGGAGTATTGTGACGAATTGTGATGTAACATTGTGATATCAGTGTTGAGAGAGCATTTTGATGATAATTGCATGGAGCATTGTGATGACAAGTTTTATGGAGCATTGTGATGACAAGATTTGGGAGCACTGTGATGTCAAGCTAATGGTGCATTGTGATGACATGTGTCATGGAGCACTGTGCTGAAAAGCACATGGAGAATTGTGATGACAAGGTTCAAAGAGCATTGTGATGAAAAGTTCATGGAGCATTGTGTTTAAAAAGGTCACAGAGACCGTTGATGAAGAGGGCATGGACCATTGTGATGACAAAGTTCATGAAGCATTGTGATGCCTGGAGTCACGGAGCATTGTGATGACAGTGGTCATGGGGCATTGTGATAACAAGGGCATGGAGCATTGTGATGAAAATGGCATGGAGCTTTGGTCTAAAAAGTTTCATGGATTATTGCGATGACATTTGGAATGGCGCATTGTGATGACAAGGGCATGGAGCATTGTGATGAGAAGACCATGGATAATTGTGATAACGAGAGTCATGGGGCATTGTGATGACAAGAGTTATGGAATATTGAGATCACAAGGGTTTGGAGCATTGTTAAGACAGAGGACATGGAGCATTTTGATTTCATTTTGATGACAATAGCATGAAGCATTATGATGATGGGCATGGTGCAATGTGATGACAGGGTTCATGGATCATGGAGATGAAAAGTGGCATGGAGCATTGGGATGAAAATGTTCATGGAGTATCGTGATGACAAGGGACATGGAGCATTGAGTTGACAAAGGGACGGAGCATTGTGATAACAAGTGTCACGGAGCATTGTGATTAAAAGTTCATGGAGCTTTGTGGTGACAAAGTTCACAGAGCCTTGTGATGATGAGGGCATGGATAATTGTGAGGACACAGGTCATGACGCCTTGTAATGACTGGAGTCACGGAGCATTGTGAGAACCGGGGTCATGGAGCATTGTGATGACAAGGGCATGGAGCACTGTGATGACATGTGTCATGGAGCATTGTGCTGACAAGCGCATGGAGCATTGTGATGACAACGGTCATGGAGTATTGTGCTGAGAAAGGCATAGAGTATTGTGATGATAAGGGTCAAAGAGTATTGTGATGAAAATTTCATGGAGCATTGAGGTTAAAATGGTCACAGAGACTGTTGATGACGAGGGCATGGACCATTGTGATGACAAAGGTCATGAAGCATGGTGATGACTGCACTCACGGAGCACTGTGATGACATGGGTCATGGTGCATTGTGATAAGAAGGGCATGGAGCATAGTGATGACAAGGGCATGGAGCATTGGTCTAAAAAGTTTCATGGATTATTGCAATGAGAGTTGGAATGGCACATTGTGATGACATGGGCATGGAGCATTGTGAAGACCAGGTCATGCATTATTGTGAAGACTTGTGTCAGGGAGCATTGTGATGACATATGTAATGGCCCATTCTGATGACAATGGCATGGAGCATTGTGATGCCAAGTATCATGGAGGATTCTGATGACAAATGTAATGGAGCATTGTGATGACAATGGCTTTGAGCATTGTGATGACAAGGGTCAGGGAGCATTGTGCTGACAAGTGCATGGAGAATTGTGATGACAAGGGTCATGGAGCATTCTGATGACAAGCTAGTGGAGTATTTTGATGACAATGGCATGGGGCATTGTGATGAAAAATGCATGGAGCCTTTTCGTGACAGTGTTCAAGGAGCATTCTGACGACAAGTGTCAGGGAGCATTGTGATGACAAGTGTATTGAGAATTGTGATGACAAAGGTCATGGAGCACTGTGATGAAAAGGGCATGGAATATTGTGATGACAGGCATTATGGAGAATTGTGATGACTAGTGTTATGGAACATTGTGACCACTAGTGTTTGGAGCATTGTGATGACAGAGGTGATGGATCATTTTGATTTCAAGGTGCATGGAGCATTGTGATGACAAGGGCATGAAACAATGTGATCCCAAAGTTCATGGAGGATTGTGATGACAATGGTAATGGAGTATTGTGATGACAAGTGCATAGAGCATTGTAATTACAAGGTCATGTAGCATTTTGCTGACAATGGCATGGAGCATTGTGATGACAGGTGTCATGGAGCACTGTGATGACAAGCGTCACGGAGCATTGTGAATACAGGGGTCATGGATCATTGTGATGACAAGGGTCATGTAGCATTGGGATGAAAATGTTCATGGAATATTGTGATGACAAGGGACCTAGAGCGTTGTGATGACAGGGGTCATGGAGCATTGTAATGACAGTGGTCATGGAGCATGGTGATGAGAAGTTCATGGAACATTGGGCTGAAAATGTTCATGGAGTATTGTGATGACAGGTGTAATGGAGCATTGTGATGACAAGGTACTGGAGCATTGTGATGACAGGGGCATGGAGCATTGTGATGAAATGTTCATGGAGCACTGTGGTTAAAATGTCACAGAGAGCGTTGATGACGAGGGCATGGACCATTCTGATGACAAAGTTCATGAAGCATTGTGATGCCTGGAGTCACGGAGCATTGTGATGACTGGTCATGGGGCATTGTGATAACAAGGGCATGGAGCATTGTGTTGACAAGGGCATGGAGCATTGGTCTAATAAGTTTCATGGATTATTGCGATGACATTTGGAATGGCGCATTGTGATGACAAGGGCATGGAGCATTGTGATGAAAAGACCATGGATAATTGTGATAACGAGAGTCATGGGGCATTGTGATGACAAGAGATATGGAATATTGTGATCACAAGGGTGTGGAGCATTGTTATGACAGAGGTCATGGAGCATATTGATTTCATTTTGATGACAATAGCATGAAGCATTATGATGATGGGCATGGTGCAATATGATGACAGGGTTCATGGATCATTGAGATGAAAAGGGGCATGGAGCATTGTGATTACAGGGGTCTTGGAGCATTGTGATGACAATGCCGTGGAACATTGTGATGGCAGAGGTCATGGATCATTGTTATGATGGGTTAATGGAGCATTGTGATGAGAAGGGAAAGGAGCATTGTGTTTTCAATGTTTATGGAGCATTGTGATGACAAATTTGTGGGCCGTTGTGATAAAAAGCGCGTGGCACATTGTGATGACAAGGGTCATGGAGCATTTATCTGAGAAAGGCACGGAGCATTGTGATGACAACGGTCACGGAGCATTGTGATGAAAAGTTCATGGAGCACTGTGGTTACAATGGTCATCACAGATTCTTGTGATGATGCGGGCATGGACCATTGTGATGACAAATGTTATGAAGCATTGTGATGACTGGAGTCAAGGAGCAATGTGATGACATGGGTCAAGGAGCATTGTGATGACAAGGGCATGGAGCATTGTGATGAGAAGTTCATGGAGTATTTTGAAGAAAGTTGTCAGGGAGCATTGTGATGACATATGTCATGGTCCATTGCAATGACAATGACAGGGAGCATTGTGATGCCAAATGTAATGTAGGATTGTGATGACAAACATAATGAAGCATTGTGATGACTAGGGCTTGGAGCATTATGATGAAAAGGGCCATTGAGAATTTTTATGACAAATCATGTACCATTGTGATGACAAGTTCCTGGAGCATTGTGATGAGAATACCATAGAGCCTTGTGATGACAAATCTCATGGAGCATACTGAAGAAAAGGGACATGGACCATTGTGATTACAGGGGTCTTGGAACTTTGTGATGACATGGGCATGGAGCATTGTGAGGTGAAGAGCAAGGAGCATTCTAATGACATAAGTCACTGAGCTTTGTGATGACAAGGGCATGGAGCATTGTGATTACAGGGGTCTTGGAACATTGTGATGAAAAGGACATGGATCATTGTGATGAAAATGGCATGGAGCCTTGTAATGACAGGTTTCAAGGATCATACATAAAATAAGAGTCAGGGAGCATTTTGATGACAAGTGTATTGAGCATTGTGATGACAAAGGTCATGGAGCATTGTGATGAGAAGACCATGGATAATTGTGATAACGAGAGTCATGGGGCATTGTGATGACAAGAGTTATGAAATATTGTGATCACAAGGATTTGGAGCATTGTTATGACAGAGGTCATGGAGCATTTTAATTTCATTTTGATGACAATAGCATGAAGCAATATGAGGATGGGCCTGGTGCATTGTGATGACAGGGTTCATGGATCATTGAGATGAAAAAGGGCATGGAGCATTGTGATTAGAGGTGTCTTGGAGCATTGTGATGAGAAGGGTCATGGAGCCTTGTGATGACAAGGCCATGGAACATCGTGATGGCAGGAGTCATGGAGAATTGTTATGACAGTGGTAACGGAGCATTGTGATGGCAAGGGCGTGGTGCATTGTGAGGAGAAGGCCATGGGGCATTCTGATGACATGTGTCATGGAGCTTTGTAAAGACAAGGGCATGGGGCAATGTGATGAGAGCGTTCATGGAGCATCGTGATGACAATGACATGGAGCATTGTGATGCCAAGTGTCATGGATCTTTGTGATGACAAATGTCATGGAGCATTTTGACGACAAGGGTGTTGTGCATTGTGATGACAAAGGCCTGGTGCATTTTGATGACAGGGTCATGGAGCAGTGTGATGAAAAGCGTCATGGAGCATTTTGATGACAGATGTGATGGAACATTGTGATGTCAGGGGTCATCGAACATTGTGATGAAAATGCATGTAGCATGGTGAAGACAGGAGTCATGGAACATTGCGATGCCAGGGGTGAGGGTGTATTGTGACGAATTGTGATCTAACATTGTGATATCAGTGTTGAGAGAGCATTTTGATGATAATTGCATGGAGCATTGTGATGACAAGGTTTATGAAGCATTGTGATGACATGATTTTGGAGCACTGTGATGACAAGCTAATGGTGCATTGTGATGACATGTGTCATGGAGCATTGTGCTGAAAAGCGCATGGAGCATTGTGATGACAAGGGTCAAAGAGCATTGTGATGAAAAGTTCATGGAGCATTGTGGTTAAAAAGGTCACAGAGACCGTTGATGACGAGGGCATGGACCATTGTGATGACAAATTTCATGAAGCATTGTGATGACTGGAGTCACGGAGCATTGTGATGACAGTGGTCATGGAGCATTGTGATAACAAGGGCATGGAGCATTGTGATGACAAGGGCATGGAGCATTGGTCTAATAAGTTTCATGGATTATTGCGATGACATTTGGAATGGCGCATTGTGATGACAAGGGCATGGAGCATTGTGATGAGAAGACCATGTATAATTGTGATATCGGGAGTCATGGGGCGTTGTGATGACAAGAGTTATGGAATATTGTGATCACAAGGGTGTGGAGCATTGTTATGACAGAGGTCATGGAGCATTTTGTTTTCATTTTGATGACAATAGCATGAAGCATTATGATGATGGGCATGAAGCAATGTGATGACAGTGTTTATGGATCATTGAGATGAAAAGGGGCATGGAGCATTGTGATTAAAGGGGTCTTGGAGCATTGTGATGAGAATGGTCATGGAGCCTTGTGATGACAAGACCATGGAACATCGTGATGGCAGGTGTCATGGGGCATTTTTATGACAGGTGTAATGGAGCATTGTGATGGCAACGGCGTGGTGCATTGTGAGGAGAAGGCCATGGAGCATTCTGATGACATGTGTCATGGAGCTTTGTAATGACAAAGGCATGGCGCAATGTGATGAGAGCGTTCATGGAGCATCGTGATGACAGTGACATGGAGCATTGTGGTGCCAAGTGTCATGGATCTTTGTGATGACAAATGTCATGGAGCATTTTGATGACAAGGGTGTTGTGCATTGTGATGAGAAGGGCAGTGGGCATTTTGATGACAGGGTCATGGAGCAATTTGATGAAAAGCGTGATGGAGCATTTTGATGACAGGTGTCTTGGAACATTGTGATGTCAGGGGTCATCGAATATTGTGATGAAAATGCATGTAGAATGGTGAAGACAGGAGTCATGGAACATTACGATGCCAGGTGTGAGGGAGTATTGTGACGAATTGTGATGTAACATTGTGATATCAGTGTTGAGAGAGGATTTTGATGATACTTGCATGGAGCACTGTGATGCCAAGGTTTATGGAGCATTGTGATGACAAGATTTTGGAGCACTGTGATGACAAGCTAATGGTGCATTGTGATGACATGTGTCATGGAGCATTGTGCTGAAAAGCACATGGAGCATTGTGATGACAAGGGTCAAAGAGCATTGTGATGAAACTTCATGGAGCATTGTGGTTAAAAAGGTCACAGAGACTGTTGATGACGAGGGCATGGACCATTGTGATGACAAAGTTCATGAAGCATTCTGATGACTGGAGTCACGGAGCATTGTGATGACAGTGGTCATGGAGCATTGTGATAACAAGGGCATGGAGCATTGTGATGACAAGGGCATGGAGCATTGGTCTAATAAGTTTCATGGATTATTGTGATGACAGTTGGAATGGCGCATTGTGATGACAAGCGCATGGTGCATCTTGATGACATGTGTCATGGAGCATTGTGTTGACAAGCGCATGGAGCATTGTGATGACAAGGGTCATGTAGCATTGTGCTGAGAAATGCACAGAGCATTGTGATGACAAGGGTAAAAGGGCATTGTGCTGAAAAGGTCATGGAGCATTGTGGTTAAAAAGATCACAGAGACTGTTGATGACGAGGGCATGGACCATTGTGATGACAAAGGTCATGAAGAATTGTGATGACTGGAGTCACGTAGCATTGTGATGACAGGGTTCATTGAGCATTGTGAGGAAAGGGCATGAAGCATTGGTCTAATAAGTTTCATGGATTATTGCGATGACAGTTGGAATGGCACATTGTGATGGCAATGGCATGGAGCATTGTGATGACCAGGTCATGCAGTATTGTGAAGACAGGTGTCAGGGAGCATTGTGATGACATATGTAATGGCCCATTGTGATGACAATGGCATGTAGCATTGTGATGCCAAGTGTCCTGGAGGATTCTGATGACAAAGGTAATGGAGCATTGCAATGACAATGGCTTGGAGCATTGTGATGATAAGGGGATGTAGCATTGTGATGACAGGTTCATGGAACATTGTGATTACAAGGGTGAGGGAGTATTGTGATGACTAGTGATGGAAGATTGTGATATCTCTGTTAAGGGAGCATTTTGATGAGAAGTACATGGACCATTGTGATTACAAGTTTATGGAGCACTGCAATGACAATGTTGTGGACCGATGTGATCAAATGCGCGTGGCACATTGTGATGACAATGGTCATGGAGCATAGTTCTAACAAAGACATGGAGCATTGTGATGACAAGGGTCACAGAGAATTGTGATGAAATATTCATGGAGCATTGTGGTTACAAAAGTCACAGAGCCTTGTGATGAAGCCGGCATGGACCATTGTGATGACAAACGTTATGAAGCATTGTGATGATTGGAGTCACGGAGCATTGTGATAACAGGGTTCATGGAGCATTGTGATGACAAGGGCATGGAGCATTGTGATGACAGGGGCATGGAGCATGGGTCTGACAAGTTTCATAGATTACTGTGATGACAGTGTGCATGGTGCATTGTGATGACAAGGGCATGGAGCATTGTGGTGAGTAGGTCATGGAGTATTGTGAAGACCGGTGTCACGGAGCATTGTGATGACATATGTCATGGTCCATTGCGATGGCAATGGCATGGATAATTGTGATTCCAAATGTAATGGAGGATTGTGATGACAAATATAATGGAGCATTGCGATGACTGGGGCTTGTAGCATTATGATGACAAGGGCCACTGCAAATTTTCATGACATGGTCCTGAAGCATTGTGATGACAATGTCCTGGAGCATTGTGATGAGGAAAAAATGGAGCCTTGTGATGACAAGTCTCATGGAGCCTACTGATGAAAAGGGGCATGGAGCATTGTGAATACAGGGATCTTGGAACATTGTGATGACAAGGGCATGGATCATCATGAGGAGAAGACCAAGGACCATTCTGATGGCATGTGTCATTGAGCTTTGTGATGACAAGGGCATGGAGCATTTTGATGACAATGGTCATGGAGCACTGTGTTGACAACGACCATTGAGAATTTTGATGAAAATGTCGTGAAGCATTGTGATGACAAAGGCATGGAGCTTGCTATGACAGGGGTCATGGGGCATTGCGATGACATGTGCATGGAGAATTGTGATGACAAAAGCATGTAACATTGTGACGAAAACTGTCATGGAGCATTGTGATGACAAGCACGTGGAGAATTCTGATGACAAAGGTCATGAAGCATGCTGATGACAAGCTTGTGGAGTATTGAGCTGACAAAGCATGCAACCCTGTGATGAGAAGTGTCATGGAACATAGTGATGCTAAGGACGTGGAGAATTGTGATGACAGGGAACATGGAGCATTGTGATGAACAGGGCATGGAGCATTGTGATGGCAACACCGTGGAGCATTGTGATGAGAAGACCATGGATAATTGTGATGACAAGCGTCATGAAGCACTGTAATGACAAGGGTTATGGAGCATTGTGATGTCAGGGGACATGGAGCCTTTTGATGAAAATGGTCATGGAGCATTTTGATGACATGGCTTATGGAACATTGTGATGTCATAGGTCATCGAACATTGTGATGATAAGTGCATGTAGCACTGTGATGACAGGAGTCATGGAACATTGTGATTACAGGGATGAAGGTTTATTGTGATGAATACTGATGGGTCATTGTGATATCAGTGGTAAGAGAGCATAATGATGAGAACTTCATGGAGCATTGTGATGACAAGGTTAATGGAGCATTGTGATGACAAGTTTGTGGAGCACTGTGATGACAAGCGCATGGTGCATTGTGATGAAATGTGTCATGGTGAATTGTGCTGACAAGCACATGGAGCATTGTGATGACAACGGTCATGTAGCATTGTGCTGAGAAAGGCATAGAGCATTGTTATGACAAGGGTCAAAGAGCATTGTGATGAAAATTTCATGGAGCACTGAGGTTAAAACTGTCACAGAGACTGTTGATGACGAGGGCATGGACCATTGTGTTGACAAAGGTCATGAAGCATTGTGATGACTGGAGTCAATGAGCATTGTGATGACATGGGTCATGGAGCATTGTGATAAGAGGGGCATGGAGCATTGTGAAGACAAGGGCATGGAGCATTCTGATGACAAGCTTGTGGAGTATTTTGATGAAAATGTCATGGAGCATTGTGATGAAAACGGCATGGGGCATTGTGATGAAAAATCCATGGAGCCTTTTCGTGACAGGGTTCAAGGAGCATACTGACGACAATTGTCAGGGAGCATTTTGATGACAAGTGTATTGAGAATTGTGAAGACAAAGGTCATGGAGAATTGTGATGAAAATGGCATGGAGTATTGTGATGACAGGCATCATGGAGCGTTGTGATGACAAGTGATATGGAGCATTGTGATCACAAGTGTATAGAGCATCGCGATGACAGAGTTCATGGATCATTTTGATTTCAAGGAGCATGGAGCATTGTGATGACAAGGGCATGAAGCAATGTGATCCCAAGGTTCATGGAGGATTCTGATGACAATGGTAATGGAGTATTCTGATGATAAGCACATAGAGCATTGTAATGACAAGGTTATGTAGCATTTTGCTGACAAAGGCATGGAGCATTGCGATGACAGGTGCCATGGAGCACTGTGATGACAAGCATCACGGAGCATTGTGAATACAGGGTTCATGGAGCATTGGGATGACAAGGGCATGGATCATTGTAATGACAAATGTCATGGAGCATTGGGCTGAAAATGTTCATGGAATTTTGTGATGACAGGGTTCATGGAGCACTGTGATGACAGAGGTCATGGAGAATTTTGATTTCATCGTGCTGACAATAGCCGGAAGCATGATGATGATGGGCATGATTCATTGTGATGACAGGGTTCATGGAGCACTGAGATGAAAAGGGGCATGGAGCATTGTGATTACAGGGGTCATGGAGCATTGTTATGACAAGGGCATGGAGCATTTTGTTGAGAAGTCCATGGAACATTCTGATGACATGTGTCATGGAGCTTTGTGATGAAATGGGCATGGAGCATTGTGATGACAAGTGTCCTGGAGCCTTGTGATGACAAGGCCGTGTAACATTGTGATGGCAGGGGTCATGGAGCATTGTTATGACAGGGGTAATGGATCATTGTGATGAGAAGGGCATGGAGAATTTTGATTACAAGTGTTATGGAGCATTGCGATGACAAATTAGTGGACCATTGTGATAAAATGTGCGTGGCACATTGTGATGACAAGGGTCATGGAGCATTGTTCTGACAAATGCATGGAGCCATTGTGATGACAAGGGTCACGGAGCATTGTGATGAAAAATTCATGGAGCATTGTGGTTACAAATGTCAAGGAGCCTTGTGATGATGCGGGAATGGACAGTTGTGATGACAAATGTTATGAAGCATTGTGATGACAAAGGCATGGAACATTGTGATGACAGGGGCATGGAGCATTGGTCTGCCAAGTTTCATAGATTACTGTGATGACATTGGACATGGTGCATTGTGATGACAAGGGCACGGATCATTGTGATGAGAAGGTCATGCAGTATTGTGAAGACAGGTGTCAGGGAGCATTGTGATGACATATGTCATGGTCCATTGCGATAACAATGGCAGGGAGCATTCTGATGCCAAATGTAACGGAGGATTGTGATGACAAATATAATGGAGTATTGTGATGACTAGGGCTTGGAGCATTATGATTAGAAGGGCCATTGAGTATTTTCATGACAAGGTCGTAAAGCATTTTGATGACAAGGTCCTGGAGCATTGTGATTAGAAAACCGTGGAGCCTTGTGATGACAAGTCTCATGGAGCATACTGATGAAATGGGGCATGGAGCATTGTGATTACAGGGGTCTTGGAACATTGTGATGTAAAGGTCATGGAGCATTGTGAGGAGAAGGCCAAGGAGCATTCTAATGACATGCGTCTTTGAGCTTTGTGATGACAAGGGCATGGATCATTGTCATTACAGGGGACTTGGAGCACTGTGATGAAAAGGGCATGGATCATTGTGATGAAAAAGTCATAGAGCCTTGTCATGACAGGTTTCAAGGAGCATACAGACAATAAGTGTCAGGGAGCATTTTGATGACAAGTGTATTGAGCATTGTGATGACAAAAGTCATGGAGCATTGTGATGAGAAGACCATGGATAATAGTGATGACGAGTGTTATGGGGCATTGCGATGACAAGTGTTAAGGTATATTGTGATCACAAGTGTTTGGAGCATTGTTATGACAGAGGTCATGGAGCATTTTGATTTCATTGTGATGACAATAGCATGAAGCATTATGATGAGGGGCATGGTGCATTGTGATGAAAGGGTTCACGGTTCATTGAGATGAATTGGGGCATGGAGCATTGTGATTACAGGGGTCTTGGAGCATTGTGATGAGAAGGGTCATGGAGCCTTGTGATGACAAGGCCAT
This sequence comes from Mesoplodon bidens, assembly GCF_964165515.1. NCBI lineage: Eukaryota > Metazoa > Chordata > Mammalia > Artiodactyla > Ziphiidae > Mesoplodon > Mesoplodon bidens. The sequence continues at coordinate 140,743 of NW_027671359.1, forward strand.
GGAACATCTTGATGGCAGGGGTCCTGGAGCATTGTTATGACAGTGGAATGGAGCATTGTGATGACATGGTCATGGAGCATTGTGATGAGAAAGCCATGGAGCATTCTGATGACATGTGTCATGGAGCTTTGTGATGACAATGGCATGGAGCAATGTGATGAGAGCGTTCATGGAACATTGTGATGACAATGACATGGAGCATTGTGATGCCAAGCGTCATGGATCTCTGTGATGACTAAGGTCATGGAGCATTTTGGTGACAAGGGCGTTGTGCATTGTGATGAGAAGCGCAGGGAGCATTGTGATGACTGGGTCATGGTGCAATTTGATGAAAAGGGTCATGAAGCATTTTGATGACAGGGGTTATGGAACATTGTGATTTAAGGGGTCATCAAATTTTATGATGATATGTGCATGTAGCTTTGTGATGACAGGAGTCATGGAACATTGTGATGACAGGGTGAGGGAGCATTGTGACAAATAGTGATGTAGCATTGTGATATCAGTGGTGAGAGAGAACTTTGTTGAGAAGTGCATGGAGCATTGTGATGACAAGGTTTATGGAGCATTGTGATGACAAGATTGTGGAGCACTGTGATGAAAATTGCATGGTGCATTGTGATGACGTGTGTCTTGGAGTATTGTGCTGACCAGTACATGGAGCTTTGTGATGACAAGGGTCATGGAGCATTGGGCTGAAAATATTCATGGAGTATTGTCATGAGAGGGGTCATGGAGCATGGCTATGACTAGCTAATGGAGCTTTGTGATGACAAGAGTGTCGGATCATTGTGTTGTCAGGTGTCATGGAGTTTTGTGATGACACTGGTCATGAAGCATTGTGATGAAATTGGTCATGGAGCATTGTGATGAGAAGGTCATGGATTATTGGCCTGGAAATGTTCATGGAGTATTGTGAAGACAAGGTTCATGGAGCACTGTGATGACAAGGGATTGGAGGATAGTGATGACAAGGTCCTGGAGCATTATGATGAGAAGAACATGGAAACTTACCATGACAAGTCTCATGGAGCAATCTGATGAAAAGAGTCATGGAGCATTGTGATTACAGGGGTCTTGGAGAATTGTGATGAAAAGGGCATGGATCATTGTGATGAAAATGTCATGGAGCCTTGTCACGACAGGGTTCAAGGAGCATACAGACAACAAGTGTCAGGGAGCATTGTGATGACAAGTGTATTGAGCATTGTGATGACAAAGGTCATGGAGCATTGTGATGAAAAGTTCATGGAGCATTTTGGTTAAAAAGTCACAGAGACTGTTGATTACGAGGGCATGGAAGATTGTGACGACAGAGGTCATTAAACATTGTGATGATTGCAGTCAGGGAGCATTGTGATGACAGAGGTCATGGAGCATTGTGATAACAAGGGCATGGAGCATTGTGATGACAACGGTCATGGAGCATTGTGCTGAGAAAGGCGTAGAGTATTGTGATGACAAGGGTTAAAGAGCATTGTGATGAAAATTTCATGGAGCATTGAGGTTAAAAAGGTCACAGAGACTGTTGATGACGAGGGCATGGACCATTGGGATGACAAAGGTCATGAAGCATTGTGATGACTGGAGTCACAGAGCATTGTGATAACAAGGGCATGGAGCATTGTGATGAAAAGGGCATGGAATATTGGTCTAATAGTTTCATGGATTATTGCAATGACAGTTGGAATGGCGCATTGTGATGACAAGGGCATGGAGCATTGTGAAGACCAGGTCATGCAGTATTGTGAAGACTGGTGTCAGGGAGCATTGTGATGACATATGTAATGGCCCATTGTGATGACAATGCCATGGAGCATTGTGATGCCAAGTGTCATGGAGGATTCTGATGACAAAGGTAATGGAGCATTGTGATGACAATGGCTTGGAGCATTGTGATGACAAGGGTCAGGGAGCATTGTGCTGGCAATTGCATGGAGAATTGTGATGACATGGGTCATGGAGCATTTGGATGACAAGCTTGTGGAGTATTTTGATGACAATGGCATGGATTATTGTGATGAAAATGGCATTAGGCATTGTGATAAAAACAGCATAGAGCCTTTTGTTGACAGGGTTTAAGGAGCATTCTGACGACAAGAGTCAGGGAGCATTGTGATGACAAGTGTATTGAAAATTGTGATGACAATTATCATGGAACATTGTGATGAAAGGGGCATGGAGTATTGTGATGACAGGCATCATGGAGCGTTGTGATGACAAGTGTTATGGAACATTGTGGTCACAAGGGTTTGGAGCATTGCGTTGACAGTGGTCATGGATCATTTTGATTTCAAGGAGCATGGAGCATTGTGATGACAAGGGCATGAAGCAATGTGATCCCAATGTTCATGGAGGATTGTGATGACAATGGTAATGGAGTATTGTGATGACAAGCCTTAGAGCATTGTAATGACAAGGTCATGTAGCATTTTGCTGACAAAGGCATGGAGAATTGTGATGACAGGTGTCATGGAGCACTGTGATGACAAGTGTCACAGAGCATTGTGAATACAGAGGTAATGGAGCATTGGGATGACAAGGGCATGGATCATTTTGATGACAAGTGTCATGGAGTTTGGGCTGAATATATTCATGGAGTATTGTGATGATAGGCGTCATGGAGCATTGTGATGACTAGGTAATGGGGCATTGTGATGACAAGAGTCCCGGATCATTGTGTTGTCAGGTGTCATGGAGTGTTTTGATGACAGTCTTCATGGAGCATTGTGATGATATTGGTCATGGAGCATTGCGATGAGAAAGTCATGGAGCATTGGGCTGAAAATGTTCATGGAATATTGTGATGAGAGGGGTCATGGAGCATTGTGATGACAAGGGCATGGAGCTTTGGGAGGACAGGGGCATGGATAATTGTGATGACAAGGGTCATGGAGCATTCTGATGACAAGTTTGTTGAGTATTGTGCTGACAAAGCATGTAACACTGTGATGAGAAGTGTCATGGAACATAGTGATGCCAAGAATTTGGAGAATTGTGATGACCAGGGCCTGGAGCATTGTGATGGCAAGACCGTGGAGCATTGTGATGAGAAGACCATGGATAATTGTGATGAAGAGCGTCATGGAGCACTGTAATGACAAGGGGTAAGGAGCATTGTGATGTCAGGGGACATGGAGCATTTTGATGAAAAGGGTCATGGAGCATTTTGATGACAGGGCTTATGGAACATTGTGATGTCATAGGTCATCGAACATTGTGATGATAAGTGCATGTAGCATGGTGATGACAGGAGTCATGGAACATTGTGATGAGAGGGGTGGGGGAGTATTGTGATGAATAGTGATGTAACATTGTGATATCAGTGGTGAGAGAGCATATTGATGAGAAGTGCATGGTGCATTGTGATGACAAGGTTAATGGAGCACTGAGATGACAAGATTGTGAAGCACTGTGATGACAAGCGCATGGTGCACTGTGATGACATGTGTCATGGAGCATTGTGCTGACAAGCGCATGGAGCATTGAGATGACAATGGTCATGGAGCATTGTGCTGAGAAAGGCATAAAGTACTGTGATGACAAGGGTCAAAGAGCATTGTGATGAAAATTTCATGGAGCACTGAGGTTAAAAAGGTCACAGAGACTGTTGATGATGTGGGCATGGACCATTGCGATGACAAAGGTCATGAAGCATTGTGATGACTGGACTCACGGAGCTTTGTGATGACATGGGTCATGGAGCATTGTGATAACAAGGGCATTGAGCATTGTGATGACAGAGGTCATGGATCATTTTGATTTCAAGGAGCATGGAGCATTGTGATGACTAGGGCATGAAACTATGTGATTCCAAGGTTCATGGAGGATTGTGATGACAATGGTAATGGAGTATTGTGATGACAAGTGCATAGAGCATTGTAATGACAACGTCAGGTAGCATTTTGCTGACCAAGGCATGGAGCATTGAGATGACAGGTGTCATGGAGCACTGTGAAGACAAGCGTCACGGAGCATTGTGAATACAGGGGTCATGGAGCATTGGGATGACAAGGGCATGGATCATTGTGATGGCAAGTGTCATGGAGCATTGGGATGAAAATGTTCATGGAATATTGTGATGTCCAGGGACATGGAGCGTTGTGATGACAGGGGTCATGGAGCATTGTAATGACAGGGGTCATGGAGCATTGTGATGAGTAGGTCACGGAGCATTGGGCTGAAAATGTTCATGGAATATTGTGATGACAGGTGTCATGGAGCATTGTGATGACAAGGTACTGGAGCATTGTGATGAGAAGACCATGGATCCTTGTGATGATATGTCTCATGGAACATTCTGATGAAAAGGGGCATGGAGCATTGTGATTACAGGGGTCGTGCAGCACTGTGATGACAAGGGCATAGAGCATTGGGATGAGAAGGCCATGGAACTTTGTCATCACAGGATTCAAGGAGCATACTGACGACAAGTGTCAGGGAGCATTGTGCTGACAAGTGCATGCAGAATTGTGATGACAAAGGTCATGGAGCATTCTGATGACAAGCTTGTGGAGTATTTTTATGACAATGGCATGGAGCATTGTGATGAAAACGGCATGGGGCATTGTGATGAAAAAGCCATGGAGCCTTTTCGTGACAGGGTTCAAGGAGCATTCTGACGACAAGTGTCAGGGAGCATTGTGATGACAAGTGTTTTGGAGGATTGTGATGACAAAGGTAATGGAGCATTGTGATGACAAGGTCTTGGAGCATTGTGATGACAAGGGTCATGGAGCATTTTGGTGACAACGGCCATTGATAATTTGGATGAATAGGTCGTGAAGCATTATGATGACAGAGGCATGGAGCTTGCTATGACAGGGGTGATGGGGCATTGCGATGACATGTGCATGTAGAATTGTGATGACAATATCATGTAACACTGTGATGAGAACTGTCATGGAGCATTGTGATGACAAGGACGTGGAGAATTGTGATGACATGGGACATGGAGCATTGTGATGAACAGGGCATGGAGCATTGTGATGGCAAGACGGTGGAGCATTGTGATGAGAAGACCATGGATAATTGTGATGACGAGCGTCATGGAGCACTATAATGACTATGGAGGGCTATGGAGCATTGTGGTGTCAGGGGACATGGAGCATTTTGATGAAAAGTGTCATGGAGCATTTTGATGACAGGGGTTATGGAACACTGTGATGTCATAGGTCATCGAACATTTTGATGACCAGTGCATGGTGCATGGTGATGACAGGAGTCATGGAACATTGTGATGACAAGAGTGAGGGAGTATTGTGATGAATAGTGATGTAACATTGTGATATCAGCGGTGAGAGAGCATTTTGATGAGAAGTGCAAGGAGCAGGGTGAAGACAAGGTTAATGGAGCATTTTGATGACAAGATTGTGGAGCACTGTGATGACAAGCGCATGGTGCATTGTGATGACATGTGTCATGGAGCATTGTGCTGACAAGCGCATGGAGCATTGTGATGACAACGGTCATGGAGCATTGTGCTGAGAAAGGCATAGAGTATTGTGATGACAAGGGTCAAAGAGCATTGTGATGAAAATTTCATGGAGCATTTAGGATAAAACAGTCACAGAGACTGTTGATGATGAGGGCATGGACCATTGGGATGACAAAGGTCATGAAGAATTGTGATGAATGGTGTCACGGAGCATTGTGATAACAAGGGCATGGAGCATTGTGATGACAAGGGCATGGAAAATTGGTCTAATAATTTTCATGGATTATTGCAATGACAGTTGAATGGCGCATTGTGATGACAAGGGCATGGAGCATTGTGAAGACCAGGTCAGGCGGTATTGTGAAGACTGGTGTCAGGGAGCATTGTGATGACGTATGTAATGGCCCATTGTGATGACAATGCCATGGAGCATTGTGATGCCAAGTGTCATGGAGGATTCTGATGACAAAGGTAATGGAGCATTGTGATTACAATGGCTTGGAGCATTGTGATGACAAGGGTCAGGGAGCATTGTGCTGACAATTGCATGGAGAATTGTGATGAGACGGGTCATGGAGCATTTGGATGACAAGCTTGTGGAGTATTTTGATGACAATGGCATGGATTATTGTGATGAAAATGGCATTAGGCTTTGTGATGAAAACTGCATGGAGCCTTTTGTTGACAGGTTTTAAGGAGCATTCTGACGACAAGAGTCAGGGAGCATTGTGATGACAAGTGTATTGAAAATTGTGATGACAAAGATCATGGAACACTGTGATGAAAGGGGCATGGATTATTGTGATGACAGGCATCATGGAGGGTTGTGATGACAAGTGTTATGGAACATTGTGATCACAAGGGTTTGGAGCATTGTGATGACAGAGGTCATGGATCATTTTGATTTCAAGGAGCATGGAGCATTGTGATGACAAGGGCATGAAACAATGTGATTCCAAGGTTCATGGAGGATTGTGATGACAATGGTAATGGAGTATTGTGATGACAAGTGCATAGAGCATTGTAATGACAACGTCATGTAGCATTTTGCTGACCAAGGCATGGAGCATTGTGATGACAGGTGTCATGGAGCACTATGAAGACAAGCGTCACGGATCATTGTGAATACAGGGGTCATGGAGCATTGGGATGACAAGGGCATGGATCATTGTGATGACAAGGGTCATGGAGCATTGGGATGAAAATGTTCATGGAGTATTGTGATGACAAGGGACGTGGAGCGTTGTGATGAGAAGGTCAGGGTGCATAGGGCGGAAAATGTTCATGGAGTATTGTGATGACAGGTGTCAGGTTGTATTGTGATGACAAGGTATTAGAACATTGTGATGAGAAGTCTATGGTGCCTTGTGATCATATGTCTCATGGAACATTCTGATGAAAAGGGGCATGGAGCATTGTGATTACAGGGGTCGTGCAGCACTGTGATGACAAGGGCATGGAGCATTGGGATGAGAAGTCCATGGAACTTTGTCATCACATGGTTCAAGGAGCATACTGACGACAAGTGTCAGGGAGCATTGTGATGACAAGGGTATTGAGCATTGTGGTGACAAAGTCATGGAGCATTGTGATGAGAAGGCCATGGATAATTATGATGACGAGCGTCATGGGGCATTGTGATGATAAGTGTTATGGAACATTTTGATCACAAGGATTTGGAGCATTGTGATGAGAGAGGTCATGGAGCATTATGATTTCACTGTGATGACAATAGCATGAAGCATTATGATGGTGGGCATGGTGCATTGTGATGACAGGGTTCATGGAGCATTGAGATGAAAAGGGGCATGGAGCATTGTGATTACAGGGGTCTTGGAGCATTGTGATGACAGGTGTAATGGAGCATTGTAATGGCAAGGGCATGGAGCACTGTGATGAGAAGGCCATGGAGCATTCTGATGACATGCGTCATGGAGATTTGTGACGACAAGAGCATGAAGCAATGTGATGAGACCGATCATGGAGCATTGTGATGACAATGACATGGAGCATTGTGATGCCAAGGGTCATGGATCTTTGTGATGACAAAATCATGCAGCATTTTTATGACAAGGACGTTTTGCATTGTGATGAGAAGGGCAGGGATCATTGTGATGACAGGGTCATGGAGCAATTTGATGAAAAGGGTCATGGAACGTTTTGATGACAGGGGTTATGGAACATTGTGATGTCAGGGGTCATGGAACATTTTCATGCCAGGGGTTATGGACCATTGTGATGAACAGGGGCGTGGGTGTATTTTGATGACTAGTGAGGGAATATTTTGATATCAGTGGTGAGAGAGCATTTTGATAAGACATGCAAGGATCATCGTGATGACAAAGTTTATGGAGCAATGTGATGACATGGGTCATGGATCACTGCGCTGAGAAGCGCATGGAACATTGTGATGACAAGGGTCATGGAGCATTGTGTTGACAAAGGGACGGAGCATTGTGATAACAAGTGTCACGGAGCATTGTGATGAACAGTTCATGGAGCATTGTGGTGACCAAGTTCACAGAGCCTTGTGAAGATGAGGGCATGGATCATTGTGATGACACAGGTCATGAAGCCTTGTGATGACTGGAGACACGGAGCCTTGTGAGAACTGGGGTCATGGTGCATTGTGATGACAAGGGCAGGAAGCACTGCGATGCCAAGTGTTTTGGAGGATTGTGATGACAAAGGTAATGTGGCATTGTGATGACAAGTGCTTGGAGCATTGTGATGACAAGGGCATGGAGCATTGTGAAGACCAGGTCATGCAGTATTGTGAAGACTGGTGTCAGGGAGCATTGTGATGACATATGTAATGGCCCATTGTGATGACAATGCCATGGAGCATTGTGATGCCAAGTGTCATGGAGGATTCTGATGACAAAGGTAATGGAGCATTGTGATGACAATGGCTTGGAGCATTGTGATGACAAGGGTCAGGGAGCATTGTGCTGGCAAATGCATGGAGAATTGTGATGACATGGGTCATGGAGCATTTGGATGACAAGCTTGTGGAGTATTTTGATGACAATGGCATGGATTATTGTGATGAAAATGGCATTAGGCATTGTGATAAAAACAGCATGGAGCCTTTTGTTGACAGGGTTTAAGGAGCATTCTGACGACAAGAGTCAGGGAGCATTGTGATGACAAGTGTATTGAAAATTGTGATGACAAAGATCATGGAACATAGTGATGAAAGGGGCATGGAGTATTGTGATGACAGGCATCATGGAGCGTTGTGATGACAAGTGTTATGGAACATTGTGGTCACAAGGGTTTGGAGCATTGCGTTGACAGTGGTCATGGATCATTTTGATTTCAAGGAGCATGGAGCATTGTGATGACAAGGGCATGAAGCAATGTGATCCCAATGTTCATGGAGGATTGTGATGACAATGGTAATGGAGTATTGTGATGACAAGCCTTAGAGCATTGTAATGACAAGGTCATGTAGCATTTTGCTGACAAAGGCATGGAGCATTGTGATGACAGGTGTCATGGAGCACTGTGATGACAAGTGTCACAGAGCATTGTGAATACAGAGGTAATGGAGCATTGGGATGACTAGGGCATGGATCATTTTGATGACAAGGGTCATGGAGTTTGGGCTGAATATATTCATGGAGTATTGTGATGATAGGCGTCATGGAGCATTGTGATGACTAGGTAATGGGGCATTGTGATGACAAGAGTCCCGGATCATTGTGTTGTCAGGTGTCATGGAGTGTTTTGATGACAGTCTTCATGGAGCATTGTGATGATATTGGTCATGGAGCATTGCGATGAGAAAGTCATGGAGCATTGGGCTGAAAATGTTCATGGAATATTGTGATGAGAGGGGTCATGGAGCATTGTGATGACAAGGGCATGGAGCTTTGGGAGGACAGGGGCATGGATAATTGTGATGACAAGGGTCATGGAGCATTCTGATGACAAGTTTGTTGAGTATTGTGCTGACAAAGCATGTAACACTGTGATGAGAAGTGTCATGGAACATAGTGATGCCAAGAATTTGGAGAATTGTGATGACCAGGGCCTGGAGCATTGTGATGGCAAGACCGTGGAGCATTGTGATGAGAAGACCATGGATAATTGTGATGAAGAGCGTCATGGAGCACTGTAATGACAAGGGGTAAGGAGCATTGTGATGTCAGGGGACATGGAGCATTTTGATGAAAAGGGTCATGGAGCATTTTGATGACAGGGCTTATGGAACATTGTGATGTCATAGGTCATCGAACATTGTGATGATAAGTGCATGTAGCATGGTGATGACAGGAGTCATGGAACATTGTGATGACAGGGATGGGGGAGTATTGTGATGAATAGTGATGTAACATTGTGATATCAGTGGTGAGAGAGCATATTGATGAGAAGTGCATGGTGCATTGTGATGACAAGGTTAATGGAGCACTGAGATGACAAGATTGTGAAGCACTGTGATGACAAGCACATGGTGCACTGTGATGACATGTGTCATGGAGCATTGTGCTGACAAGCGCATGGAGCATTGAGATGACAATGGTCATGGAGCATTGTGCTGAGAAAGGCATAAAGTACTGTGATGACAAGGGTCAAAGAGCATTGTGATGAAAATTTCATGGAGCACTGAGGTTAAAAAGGTCACAGAGACTGTTGATGATGTGGGCATGGACCATTGCGATGACAAAGGTCATGAAGCATTGTGATGACTGGACTCACGGAGCTTTGTGATGACATGGGTCATGGAGCATTGTGATAACAAGGGCATTGAGCATTGTGATGACAGAGGTCATGGATCATTTTGATTTCAAGGAGCATGGAGCATTGTGATGACTAGGGCATGAAACTATGTGATTCCAAGGTTCATGGAGGATTGTGATGACAATGGTAATGGATTATTGTGATGACAAGTGCATAGAGCATTGTAATGACAACGTCAGGTAGCATTTTGCTGACCAAGGCATGGAGCATTGAGATGACAGGTGTCATGGAGCACTGTGAAGACAAGCGTCACGGAGCATTGTGAATACAGGGGTCATGGAGCATTGGGATGACAAGGGCATGGATCATTGTGATGGCAAGTGTCATGGAGCATTGGGATGAAAATGTTCATGGAATATTGTGATGTCCAGGGACATGGAGCGTTGTGATGACAGGGGTCATGGAGCATTGTAATGACAGGGGTCATGGAGCATTGTGATGAGTAGGTCACGGAGCATTGGGCTGAAAATGTTCATGGAATATTGTGATGACAGGTGTCATGGAGCATTGTGATGACAAGGTACTGGAGCATTGTGATGAGAAGACCATGGATCCTTGTGATGATATGTCTCATGGAACATTCTGATGAAAAGGGGCATGGAGCATTGTGATTACAGGGGTCGTGCAGCACTGTGATGACAAGGGCATAGAGCATTGAGATGAGAAGGCCATGGAACTTTGTCATCACAGGATTCAAGGAGCATACTGACGACGAGTGTCAGGGAGCATTGTGCTGACAAGTGCATGCAGAATTGTGATGACAAAGGTCATGGAGCATTCTGATGACAAGCTTGTGGAGTATTTTTATGACAATGGCATGGAGCATTGTGATGAAAACGGCATGGGGCATTGTGATGAAAAAGCCATGGAGCCTTTTCGTGACAGGGTTCAAGGAGCATTCTGACGACAAGTGTCAGGGAGCATTGTGATGACAAGTGTTTTGGAGGATTGTGATGACAAAGGTAATGGAGCATTGTGATGACAAGGTCTTGGAGCATTGTGATGACAAGGGTCATGGAGCATTTTGATGACAACGGCCATTGATAATTTGGATGAATAGGTCGTGAAGCATTATGATGACAGAGGCATGGAGCTTGCTATGACAGGGGTGATGGGGCATTGCGATGACATGTGCATGTAGAATTGTGATGACAATATCATGTAACACTGTGATGAGAACTGTCATGGAGCATTGTGATGACAAGGACGTGGAGAATTGTGATGACATGGGACATGGAGCATTGTGATGAACAGGGCATGGAGCATTGTGATGGCAAGACGGTGGAGCATTGTGATGAGAAGACCATGGATAATTGTGATGACGAGCGTCATGGAGCACTATAATGACTATGGAGGGCTATGGAGCATTGTGGTGTCAGGGGACATGGAGCATTTTGATGAAAAGTGTCATGGAGCATTTTGATGACAGGGGTTATGGAACATTGTGATGTCATAGGTCATCGAACATTTTGATGACCAGTGCATGGAGCATGGTGATGACAGGAGTCATGGAACATTGTGATGACAAGAGTGAGGGAGTATTGTGATGAATAGTGATGTAACATTGTGATATCAGTGGTGAGAGAGCATTTTGATGAGAAGTGCAAGGAGCAGGGTGAAGACAAGGTTAATGGAGCATTTTGATGACAAGATTGTGGAGCACTGTGATGACAAGCGCATGGTGCATTGTGATGACATGTGTCATGGAGCATTGTGCTGACAAGCGCATGGAGCATTGTGATGACAACGGTCATGGAGCATTGTGCTGAGAAAGGCATAGAGTATTGTGATGACAAGGGTCAAAGAGCATTGTGATGAAAATTTCATGGAGCATTTAGGATAAAACAGTCACAGAGACTGTTGATGACGAGGGCATGGACCATTGGGATGACAAAGGTCATGAAGAATTGTGATGAATGGTGTCACGGAGCATTGTGATAACAAGGGCATGGAGCATTGTGATGACAAGGGCATGGAAAATTGGTCTAATAATTTTCATGGATTATTGCAATGACAGTTGAATGGCGCATTGTGATGACAAGGGCATGGAGCATTGTGAAGACCAGGTCAGGCGGTATTGTGAAGACTGGTGTCAGGGAGCATTGTGATGACGTATGTAATGGCCCATTGTGATGACAATGCCATGGAGCATTGTGATGCCAAGTGTCATGGAGGATTCTGATGACAAAGGTAATGGAGCATTGTGATTACAATGGCTTGGAGCATTGTGATGACAAGGGTCAGGGAGCATTGTGCTGGCAATTGCATGGAGAATTGTGATGAGACGGGTCATGGAGCATTTGGATGACAAGCTTGTGGAGTATTTTGATGACAATGGCATGGATTATTGTGATGAAAATGGCATTAGGCTTTGTGATGAAAACTGCATGGAGCCTTTTGTTGACAGGTTTTAAGGAGCATTCTGACGACAAGAGTCAGGGAGCATTGTGATGACAAGTGTATTGAAAATTGTGATGACAAAGATCATGGAACATTGTGATGAAAGGGGCATGGAGTATTGTGATGACAGGCATCATGGAGGGTTGTGATGACAAGTGTTATGGAACATTGTGATCACAAGGGTTTGGAGCATTGTGATGACAGAGGTCATGGATCATTTTGATTTCAAGGAGCATGGAGCATTGTGATGACAAGGGCATGAAACAATGTGATTCCAAGGTTCATGGAGGATTGTGATGACAATGGTAATGGAGTATTGTGATGACAAGTGCATAGAGCATTGTAATGACAACGTCATGTAGCATTTTGCTGACCAAGGCATGGAGCATTGTGATGACAGGTGTCATGGAGCACTATGAAGACAAGCGTCACGGATCATTGTGAATACAGGGGTCATGGAGCATTGGGATGACAAGGGCATGGAGCATTGGGATGAGAAGTCCATGGAACTTTGTCATCACATGGTTCAAGGAGCATACTGACGACAAGTGTCAGGGAGCATTGTGATGACAAGGGTATTGAGCATTGTGGTGACAAAGTCATGGAGCATTGTGATGAGAAGGCCATGGATAATTATGATGACGAGCGTCATGGGGCATTGTGATGATAAGTGTTATGGAACATTTTGATCACAAGGATTTGGAGCATTGTGATGAGAGAGGTCATGGAGCATTATGATTTCACTGTGATGACAATAGCATGAAGCATTATGATGGTGGGCATGGTGCATTGTGATGACAGGGTTCATGGAGCATTGAGATGAAAAGGGGCATGGAGCATTGTGATTACAGAGGTCTTGGAGCATTGTGATGACAGGTGTAATGGAGCATTGTAATGGCAAGGGCATGGAGCACTGTGATGAGAAGGCCATGGAGCATTCTGATGACATGCGTCATGGAGATTTGTGACGACAAGAGCATGAAGCAATGTGATGAGACCGATCATGGAGCATTGTGATGACAATGACATGGAGCATTGTGATGCCAAGGGTCATGGATCTTTGTGATGACAAAATCATGCAGCATTTTTATGTCAAGGGCGTTTTGCATTGTGATGAGAAGGGCAGGGATCATTGTGACGACAGGGTCATGGAGCAATTTGATGAAAAGGGTCATGGAACATTTTGATGACAGGGGTTATGGAACATTGTGATGTCAGGGGTCATGGAACATTTTCATGCCAGGGGTTATGGACCATTGTGATGAACAGGGGTGTGGGTGTATTGTGATGACTAGTGAGGGAACATTTTGATATCAGTGGTGAGAGAGCATTTTGATAAGACATGCAAGGATCATCGTGATGACAAAGTTTATGGAGCAATGTGATGACATGGGTCATGGATCACTGCGCTGAGAAGCGCATGGAACATTGTGATGACAAGGGTCATGGAGCATTGTGTTGACAAAGGGACGGAGCATTGTGATAACAAGTGTCACGGAGCATTGTGATGAAAAGTTCATGGAGCATTGTGGTGACCAAGTTCACAGAGCCTTGTGAAGATGAGGGCATGGATCATTGTGATGACACAGGTCATGAAGCCTTGTGATGACTGGAGACACGGAGCCTTGTGAGAACTGGGGTCATGGTGCATTGTGATGACAAGGGCAGGAAGCATTGCGATGCCAAGTGTTTTGGAGGATTGTGATGACAAAGGTAATGTGGCATTGTGATGACAAGTGCTTGGAGCATTGTGATGACAAGGGCATGGAGCATTGTGAAGACCAGGTCATGCAGTATTGTGAAGACTGGTGTCAGGGAGCATTGTGATGACATATGTAATGGCCCATTGTGATGACAATGCCATGGAGCATTGTGATGCCAAGTGTCATGGAGGATTCTGATGACAAAGGTAATGGAGCATTGTGATGACAATGGCTTGGAGCATTGTGATGACAAGGGTCAGGGAGCATTGTGCTGGCAAATGCATGGAGAATTGTGATGACATGGGTCATGGAGCATTTGGATGACAAGCTTGTGGAGTATTTTGATGACAATGGCATGGATTATTGTGATGAAAATGGCATTAGGCATTGTGATAAAAACAGCATGGAGCCTTTTGTTGACAGGGTTTAAGGAGCATTCTGACGACAAGAGTCAGGGAGCATTGTGATGACAAGTGTATTGAAAATTGTGATGACAAAGATCATGGAACATTGTGATGAAAGGGGCATGGAGTATTGTGATGACAGGCATCATGGAGCGTTGTGATGACAAGTGTTATGGAACATTGTGGTCACAAGGGTTTGGAGCATTGCGTTGACAGTGGTCATGGATCATTTTGATTTCAAGGAGCATGGAGCATTGTGATGACAAGGGCATGAAGCAATGTGATCCCAATGTTCATGGAGGATTGTGATGACAATGGTAATGGAGTATTGTGATGACAAGCCTTAGAGCATTGTAATGACAAGGTCATGTAGCATTTTGCTGACAAAGGCATGGAGCATTGTGATGACAGGTGTCATGGAGCACTGTGATGACAAGTGTCACAGAGCATTGTGAATACAGAGGTAATGGAGCATTGGGATGACTAGGGCATGGATCATTTTGATGACAAGTGTCATGGAGTTTGGGCTGAATATATTCATGGAGTATTGTGATGATAGGCATCATGGAGCATTGTGATGACTAGGTAATGGGGCATTGTGATGACAAGAGTCCCGGATCATTGTGTTGTCAGGTGTCATGGAGTGTTTTGATGACAGTCTTCATGGAGCATTGTGATGATATTGGTCATGGAGCATTGCGATGAGAAAGTCATGGAGCATTGGGCTGAAAATGTTCATGGAATATTGTGATGAGAGGGGTCATGGAGCATTGTGATGACAAGGGCATGGAGCTTTGGGAGGACAGGGGCATGGATAATTGTGATGACAAGGGTCATGGAGCATTCTGATGACAAGTTTGTTGAGTATTGTGCTGACAAAGCATGTAACACTGGGATGAGAAGTGTCATGGAACATAGTGATGCCAAGAATTTGGAGAATTGTGATGACCAGGGCCTGGAGCATTGTGATGGCAAGACCGTGGAGCATTGTGATGAGAAGACCATGGATAATTGTGATGAAGAGCGTCATGGAGCACTGTAATGACAAGGGGTAAGGAGCATTGTGATGTCAGGGGACATGGAGCATTTTGATGAAAAGGGTCATGGAGCATTTTGATGACAGGGCTTATGGAACATTGTGATGTCATAGGTCATCGAACATTGTGATGATAAGTGCATGTAGCATGGTGATGACAGGAGTCATGGAACATTGTGATGAGAGGGGTGGGGGAGTATTGTGATGAATAGTGATGTAACATTGTGATATCAGTGGTGAGAGAGCATATTGATGAGAAGTGCATGGTGCATTGTGATGACAAGGTTAATGGAGCACTGAGATGACAAGATTGTGAAGCACTGTGATGACAAGCGCATGGTGCACTGTGATGACATGTGTCATGGAGCATTGTGCTGACAAGCGCATGGAGCATTGAGATGACAATGGTCATGGAGCATTGTGCTGAGAAAGGCATAAAGTACTGTGATGACAAGGGTCAAAGAGCATTGTGATGAAAATTTCATGGAGCACTGAGGTTAAAAAGGTCACAGAGACTGTTGATGATGTGGGCATGGACCATTGCGATGACAAAGGTCATGAAGCATTGTGATGACTGGACTCACGGAGCTTTGTGATGACATGGGTCATGGAGCATTGTGATAACAAGGGCATTGAGCATTGTGATGACAGAGGTCATGGATCATTTTGATTTCAAGGAGCATGGAGCATTGTGATGACTAGGGCTTGAAACTATGTGATTCCAAGGTTCATGGAGGATTGTGATGACAATGGTAATGGAGTATTGTGATGACAAGTGCATAGAGCATTGTAATGACAACGTCAGGTAGCATTTTGCTGACCAAGGCATGGAGCATTGAGATGACAGGTGTCATGGAGCACTGTGAAGACAAGCGTCACGGAGCATTGTGAATACAGGGGTCATGGAGCATTGGGATGACAAGGGCATGGATCATTGTGATGGCAAGTGTCATGGAGCATTGGGATGAAAATGTTCATGGAATATTGCGATGTCCAGGGACATGGAGCGTTGTGATGACAGGGGTCATGGAGCATTGTAATGACAGGGGTCATGGAGCATTGTGATGAGTAGGTCACGGAGCATTGGGCTGAAAATATTCATGGAATATTGTGATGACAGGTGTCATGGAGCATTGTGATGACAAGGTACTGGAGCATTGTGATGAGAAGACCATGGATCCTTGTGATGATATGTCTCATGGAACATTCTGATGAAAAGGGGCATGGAGCATTGTGATTACAGGGGTCGTGCAGCACTGTGATGACAAGGGCATAGAGCATTGGGATGAGAAGGCCATGGAACTTTGTCATCACAGGATTCAAGGAGCATACTGACGACAAGTGTCAGGGAGCATTGTGCTGACAAGTGCATGCAGAATTGTGATGACAAAGGTCATGGAGCATTCTGATGACAAGCTTGTGGAGTATTTTTATGACAATGGCATGGAGCATTGTGATGAAAACGGCATGGGGCATTGTGATGAAAAAGCCATGGAGCCTTTTCGTGACAGGGTTCAAGGAGCATTCTGACGACAAGTGTCAGGGAGCATTGTGATGACAAGTGTTTTGGAGGATTGTGATGACAAAGGTAATGGAGCATTGTGATGACAAGGTCTTGGAGCATTGTGATGACAAGGGTCATGGAGCATTTTGATGACAACGGCCATTGATAATTTGGATGAATAGGTCGTGAAGCATTATGATGACAGAGGCATGGAGCTTGCTATGACAGGGGTGATGGGGCATTGCGATGACATGTGCATGTAGAATTGTGATGACAATATCATGTAACACTGTGATGAGAACTGTCATGGAGCATTGTGATGACAAGGACGTGGAGAATTGTGATGACATGGGACATGGAGCATTGTGATGAACAGGGCATGGAGCATTGTGATGGCAAGACGGTGGAGCATTGTGATGAGAAGACCATGGATAATTGTGATGACGAGCGTCATGGAGCACTATAATGACTATGGAGGGCTATGGAGCATTGTGGTGTCAGGGGACATGGAGCATTTTGATGAAAAGTGTCATGGAGCATTTTGATGACAGGGGTTATGGAACATTGTGATGTCATAGGTCATCGAACATTTTGATGACCAGTGCATGGAGCATGGTGATGACAGGAGTCATGGAACATTGTGATGACAAGAGTGAGGGAGTATTGTGATGAATAGTGATGTAACATTGTGATATCAGTGGTGAGAGAGCATTTTGATGAGAAGTGCAAGGAGCAGGGTGAAGACAAGGTTAATGGAGCATTTTGATGACAAGATTGTGGAGCACTGTGATGACAAGCGCATGGTGCATTGTGATGACATGTGTCATGGAGCATTGTGCTGACAAGCGCATGGAGCATTGTGATGACAACGGTCATGGAGCATTGTGCTGAGAAAGGCATAGAGTATTGTGATGACAAGGGTCAAAGAGCATTGTGATGAAAATTTCATGGAGCATTTAGGATAAAACAGTCACAGAGACTGTTGATGACGAGGGCATGGACCATTGGGATGACAAAGGTCATGAAGAATTGTGATGAATGGTGTCACGGAGCATTGTGATAACAAGGGCATGGAGCATTGTGATGACAAGGGCATGGAAAATTGGTCTAATAATTTTCATGGATTATTGCAATGACAGTTGAATGGCGCATTGTGATGACAAGGGCATGGAGCATTGTGAAGACCAGGTCAGGCGGTATTGTGAAGACTGGTGTCAGGGAGCATTGTGATGACATATGTAATGGCCCATTGTGATGACAATGCCATGGAGCATTGTGATGCCAAGTGTCATGGAGGATTCTGATGACAAAGGTAATGGAGCATTGTGATTACAATGGCTTGGAGCATTGTGATGACAAGGGTCAGGGAGCATTGTGCTGGCAATTGCATGGAGAATTGTGATGAGACGGGTCATGGAGCATTTGGATGACAAGCTTGTGGAGTATTTTGATGACAATGGCATGGATTATTGTGATGAAAATGGCATTAGGCTTTGTGATGAAAACTGCATGGAGCCTTTTGTTGACAGGTTTTAAGGAGCATTCTGACGACAAGAGTCAGGGAGCATAGTGATGACAAGTGTATTGAAAATTGTGATGACAAAGATCATGGAACATTGTGATGAAAGGGGCATGGAGTATTGTGATGACAGGCATCATGGAGGGTTGTGATGACAAGTGTTATGGAACATTGTGATCACAAGGGTTTGGAGCATTGTGATGACAGAGGTCATGGATCATTTTGATTTCAAGGAGCATGGAGCATTGTGATGACAAGGGCATGAAACAATGTGATTCCAAGTTTCATGGAGGATTGTGATGACAATGGTAATGGAGTATTGTGATGACAAGTGCATAGAGCATTGTAATGACAACGTCATGTAGCATTTTGCTGACCAAGGCATGGAGCATTGTGATGACAGGTGTCATGGAGCACTATGAAGACAAGCGTCACGGATCATTGTGAATACAGGGGTCATGGAGCATTGGGATGACAAGGGCATGGATCATTGTGATGACAAGGGTCATGGAGCATTGGGATGAAAATGTTCATGGAGTATTGTGATGACAAGGGACGTGGAGCGTTGTGATGAGAAGGTCAGGGTGCATAGGGCGGAAAATGTTCATGGAGTATTGTGATGACAGGTGTCAGGTTGTATTGTGATGACAAGGTATTAGAACATTGTGATGAGAAGTCTATGGTGCCTTGTGATCATATGTCTCATGGAACATTCTGATGAAAAGGGGCATGGAGCATTGTGATTACAGGGGTCGTGCAGCACTGTGATGACAAGGGCATGGAGCATTGGGATGAGAAGTCCATGGAACTTTGTCATCACATGGTTCAAGGAGCATACTGACGACAAGTGTCAGGGAGCATTGTGATGACAAGGGTATTGAGCATTGTGGTGACAAAGTCATGGAGCATTGTGATGAGAAGGCCATGGATAATTATGATGACGAGCGTCATGGGGCATTGTGATGATAAGTGTTATGGAACATTTTGATCACAAGGATTTGGAGCATTGTGATGAGAGAGGTCATGGAGCATTATGATTTCACTGTGATGACAATAGCATGAAGCATTATGATGGTGGGCATGGTGCATTGTGATGACAGGGTTCATGGAGCATTGAGATGAAAAGGGGCATGGAGCATTGTGATTACAGGGGTCTTGGAGCATTGTGATGACAGGTGTAATGGAGCATTGTAATGGCAAGGGCATGGAGCACTGTGATGAGAAGGCCATGGAGCATTCTGATGACATGCGTCATGGAGATTTGTGACGACAAGAGCATGAAGCAATGTGATGAGACCGATCATGGAGCATTGTGATGACAATGACATGGAGCATTGTGATGCCAAGGGTCATGGATCTTTGTGATGACAAAATCATGCAGCATTTTTATGACAAGGACGTTTTGCATTGTGATGAGAAGGGCAGGGATCATTGTGATGACAGGGTCATGGAGCAATTTGATGAAAAGGGTCATGGAACGTTTTGATGACAGGGGTTATGGAACATTGTGATGTCAGGGGTCATGGAACATTTTCATGCCAGGGGTTATGGACCATTGTGATGAACAGGGGCGTGGGTGTATTTTGATGACTAGTGAGGGAATATTTTGATATCAGTGGTGAGAGAGCATTTTGATAAGACATGCAAGGATCATCGTGATGACAAAGTTTATGGAGCAATGTGATGACATGGGTCATGGATCACTGCGCTGAGAAGCGCATGGAACATTGTGATGACAAGGGTCATGGAGCATTGTGTTGACAAAGGGACGGAGCATTGTGATAACAAGTGTCACGGAGCATTGTGATGAACAGTTCATGGAGCATTGTGGTGACCAAGTTCACAGAGCCTTGTGAAGATGAGGGCATGGATCATTGTGATGACACAGGTCATGAAGCCTTGTGATGACTGGAGACACGGAGCCTTGTGAGAACTGGGGTCATGGTGCATTGTGATGACAAGGGCAGGAAGCATTGCGATGCCAAGTGTTTTGGAGGATTGTGATGACAAAGGTAATGTGGCATTGTGATGACAAGTGCTTGGAGCATTGTGATGACAAGGGCATGGAGCATTGTGAAGACCAGGTCATGCAGTATTGTGAAGACTGGTGTCAGGGAGCATTGTGATGACATATGTAATGGCCCATTGTGATGACAATGCCATGGAGCATTGTGATGCCAAGTGTCATGGAGGATTCTGATGACAAAGGTAATGGAGCATTGTGATGACAATGGCTTGGAGCATTGTGATGACAAGGGTCAGGGAGCATTGTGCTGGCAAATGCATGGAGAATTGTGATGACATGGGTCATGGAGCATTTGGATGACAAGCTTGTGGAGTATTTTGATGACAATGGCATGGATTATTGTGATGAAAATGGCATTAGGCATTGTGATAAAAACAGCATGGAGCCTTTTGTTGACAGGGTTTAAGGAGCATTCTGACGACAAGAGTCAGGGAGCATTGTGATGACAAGTGTATTGAAAATTGTGATGACAAAGATCATGGAACATAGTGATGAAAGGGGCATGGAGTATTGTGATGACAGGCATCATGGAGCGTTGTGATGACAAGTGTTATGGAACATTGTGGTCACAAGGGTTTGGAGCATTGCGTTGACAGTGGTCATGGATCATTTTGATTTCAAGGAGCATGGAGCATTGTGATGACAAGGGCATGAAGCAATGTGATCCCAATGTTCATGGAGGATTGTGATGACAATGGTAATGGAGTATTGTGATGACAAGCCTTAGAGCATTGTAATGACAAGGTCATGTAGCATTTTGCTGACAAAGGCATGGAGCATTGTGATGACAGGTGTCATGGAGCACTGTGATGACAAGTGTCACAGAGCATTGTGAATACAGAGGTAATGGAGCATTGGGATGACTAGGGCATGGATCATTTTGATGACAAGTGTCATGGAGTTTGGGCTGAATATATTCATGGAGTATTGTGATGATAGGCGTCATGGAGCATTGTGATGACTAGGTAATGGGGCATTGTGATGACAAGAGTCCCGGATCATTGTGTTGTCAGGTGTCATGGAGTGTTTTGATGACAGTCTTCATGGAGCATTGTGATGATATTGGTCATGGAGCATTGCGATGAGAAAGTCATGGAGCATTGGGCTGAAAATGTTCATGGAATATTGTGATGAGAGGGGTCATGGAGCATTGTGATGACAAGGGCATGGAGCTTTGGGAGGACAGGGGCATGGATAATTGTGATGACAAGGGTCATGGAGCATTCTGATGACAAGTTTGTTGAGTATTGTGCTGACAAAGCATGTAACACTGGGATGAGAAGTGTCATGGAACATAGTGATGCCAAGAATTTGGAGAATTGTGATGACCAGGGCCTGGAGCATTGTGATGGCAAGACCGTGGAGCATTGTGATGAGAAGACCATGGATAATTGTGATGAAGAGCGTCATGGAGCACTGTAATGACAAGGGGTAAGGAGCATTGTGATGTCAGGGGACATGGAGCATTTTGATGAAAAGGGTCATGGAGCATTTTGATGACAGGGCTTATGGAACATTGTGATGTCATAGGTCATCGAACATTGTGATGATAAGTGCATGTAGCATGGTGATGACAGGAGTCATGGAACATTGTGATGACAGGGATGGGGGAGTATTGTGATGAATAGTGATGTAACATTGTGATATCAGTGGTGAGAGAGCATATTGATGAGAAGTGCATGGTGCATTGTGATGACAAGGTTAATGGAGCACTGAGATGACAAGATTGTGAAGCACTGTGATGACAAGCACATGGTGCACTGTGATGACATGTGTCATGGAGCATTGTGCTGACAAGCGCATGGAGCATTGAGATGACAATGGTCATGGAGCATTGTGCTGAGAAAGGCATAAAGTACTGTGATGACAAGGGTCAAAGAGCATTGTGATGAAAATTTCATGGAGCACTGAGGTTAAAAAGGTCACAGAGACTGTTGATGATGTGGGCATGGACCATTGCGATGACAAAGGTCATGAAGCATTGTGATGACTGGACTCACGGAGCTTTGTGATGACATGGGTCATGGAGCATTGTGATAACAAGGGCATTGAGCATTGTGATGACAGAGGTCATGGATCATTTTGATTTCAAGGAGCATGGAGCATTGTGATGACTAGGGCATGAAACTATGTGATTCCAAGGTTCATGGAGGATTGTGATGACAATGGTAATGGATTATTGTGATGACAAGTGCATAGAGCATTGTAATGACAACGTCAGGTAGCATTTTGCTGACCAAGGCATGGAGCATTGAGATGACAGGTGTCATGGAGCACTGTGAAGACAAGCGTCACGGAGCATTGTGAATACAGGGGTCATGGAGCATTGGGATGACAAGGGCATGGATCATTGTGATGGCAAGTGTCATGGAGCATTGGGATGAAAATGTTCATGGAATATTGTGATGTCCAGGGACATGGAGCGTTGTGATGACAGGGGTCATGGAGCATTGTAATGACAGGGGTCATGGAGCATTGTGATGAGTAGGTCACGGAGCATTGGGCTGAAAATGTTCATGGAATATTGTGATGACAGGTGTCATGGAGCATTGTGATGACAAGGTACTGGAGCATTGTGATGAGAAGACCATGGATCCTTGTGATGATATGTCTCATGGAACATTCTGATGAAAAGGGGCATGGAGCATTGTGATTACAGGGGTCGTGCAGCACTGTGATGACAAGGGCATAGAGCATTGAGATGAGAAGGCCATGGAACTTTGTCATCACAGGATTCAAGGAGCATACTGACGACGAGTGTCAGGGAGCATTGTGCTGACAAGTGCATGCAGAATTGTGATGACAAAGGTCATGGAGCATTCTGATGACAAGCTTGTGGAGTATTTTTATGACAATGGCATGGAGCATTGTGATGAAAACGGCATGGGGCATTGTGATGAAAAAGCCATGGAGCCTTTTCGTGACAGGGTTCAAGGAGCATTCTGACGACAAGTGTCAGGGAGCATTGTGATGACAAGTGTTTTGGAGGATTGTGATGACAAAGGTAATGGAGCATTGTGATGACAAGGTCTTGGAGCATTGTGATGACAAGGGTCATGGAGCATTTTGATGACAACGGCCATTGATAATTTGGATGAATAGGTCGTGAAGCATTATGATGACAGAGGCATGGAGCTTGCTATGACAGGGGTGATGGGGCATTGCGATGACATGTGCATGTAGAATTGTGATGACAATATCATGTAACACTGTGATGAGAACTGTCATGGAGCATTGTGATGACAAGGACGTGGAGAATTGTGATGACATGGGACATGGAGCATTGTGATGAACAGGGCATGGAGCATTGTGATGGCAAGACGGTGGAGCATTGTGATGAGAAGACCATGGATAATTGTGATGACGAGCGTCATGGAGCACTATAATGACTATGGAGGGCTATGGAGCATTGTGGTGTCAGGGGACATGGAGCATTTTGATGAAAAGTGTCATGGAGCATTTTGATGACAGGGGTTATGGAACATTGTGATGTCATAGGTCATCGAACATTTTGATGACCAGTGCATGGAGCATGGTGATGACAGGAGTCATGGAACATTGTGATGACAAGAGTGAGGGAGTATTGTGATGAATAGTGATGTAACATTGTGATATCAGTGGTGAGAGAGCATTTTGATGAGAAGTGCAAGGAGCAGGGTGAAGACAAGGTTAATGGAGCATTTTGATGACAAGATTGTGGAGCACTGTGATGACAAGCGCATGGTGCATTGTGATGACATGTGTCATGGAGCATTGTGCTGACAAGCGCATGGAGCATTGTGATGACAACGGTCATGGAGCATTGTGCTGAGAAAGGCATAGAGTATTGTGATGACAAGGGTCAAAGAGCATTGTGATGAAAATTTCATGGAGCATTTAGGATAAAACAGTCACAGAGACTGTTGATGACGAGGGCATGGACCATTGGGATGACAAAGGTCATGAAGAATTGTGATGAATGGTGTCACGGAGCATTGTGATAACAAGGGCATGGAGCATTGTGATGACAAGGGCATGGAAAATTGGTCTAATAATTTTCATGGATTATTGCAATGACAGTTGAATGGCGCATTGTGATGACAAGGGCATGGAGCATTGTGAAGACCAGGTCAGGCGGTATTGTGAAGACTGGTGTCAGGGAGCATTGTGATGACGTATGTAATGGCCCATTGTGATGACAATGCCATGGAGCATTGTGATGCCAAGTGTCATGGAGGATTCTGATGACAAAGGTAATGGAGCATTGTGATTACAATGGCTTGGAGCATTGTGATGACAAGGGTCAGGGAGCATTGTGCTGGCAATTGCATGGAGAATTGTGATGAGACGGGTCATGGAGCATTTGGATGACAAGCTTGTGGAGTATTTTGATGACAATGGCATGGATTATTGTGATGAAAATGGCATTAGGCTTTGTGATGAAAACTGCATGGAGCCTTTTGTTGACAGGTTTTAAGGAGCATTCTGACGACAAGAGTCAGGGAGCATTGTGATGACAAGTGTATTGAAAATTGTGATGACAAAGATCATGGAACATTGTGATGAAAGGGGCATGGAGTATTGTGATGACAGGCATCATGGAGGGTTGTGATGACAAGTGTTATGGAACATTGTGATCACAAGGGTTTGGAGCATTGTGATGACAGAGGTCATGGATCATTTTGATTTCAAGGAGCATGGAGCATTGTGATGACAAGGGCATGAAACAATGTGATTCCAAGGTTCATGGAGGATTGTGATGACAATGGTAATGGAGTATTGTGATGACAAGTGCATAGAGCATTGTAATGACAACGTCATGTAGCATTTTGCTGACCAAGGCATGGAGCATTGTGATGACAGGTGTCATGGAGCACTATGAAGACAAGCGTCACGGATCATTGTGAATACAGGGGTCATGGAGCATTGGGATGACAAGGGCATGGAGCATTGGGATGAGAAGTCCATGGAACTTTGTCATCACATGGTTCAAGGAGCATACTGACGACAAGTGTCAGGGAGCATTGTGATGACAAGGGTATTGAGCATTGTGGTGACAAAGTCATGGAGCATTGTGATGAGAAGGCCATGGATAATTATGATGACGAGCGTCATGGGGCATTGTGATGATAAGTGTTATGGAACATTTTGATCACAAGGATTTGGAGCATTGTGATGAGAGAGGTCATGGAGCATTATGATTTCACTGTGATGACAATAGCATGAAGCATTATGATGGTGGGCATGGTGCATTGTGATGACAGGGTTCATGGAGCATTGAGATGAAAAGGGGCATGGAGCATTGTGATTACAGAGGTCTTGGAGCATTGTGATGACAGGTGTAATGGAGCATTGTAATGGCAAGGGCATGGAGCACTGTGATGAGAAGGCCATGGAGCATTCTGATGACATGCGTCATGGAGATTTGTGACGACAAGAGCATGAAGCAATGTGATGAGACCGATCATGGAGCATTGTGATGACAATGACATGGAGCATTGTGATGCCAAGGGTCATGGATCTTTGTGATGACAAAATCATGCAGCATTTTTATGTCAAGGGCGTTTTGCATTGTGATGAGAAGGGCAGGGATCATTGTGACGACAGGGTCATGGAGCAATTTGATGAAAAGGGTCATGGAACATTTTGATGACAGGGGTTATGGAACATTGTGATGTCAGGGGTCATGGAACATTTTCATGCCAGGGGTTATGGACCATTGTGATGAACAGGGGTGTGGGTGTATTGTGATGACTAGTGAGGGAACATTTTGATATCAGTGGTGAGAGAGCATTTTGATAAGACATGCAAGGATCATCGTGATGACAAAGTTTATGGAGCAATGTGATGACATGGGTCATGGATCACTGCGCTGAGAAGCGCATGGAACATTGTGATGACAAGGGTCATGGAGCATTGTGTTGACAAAGGGACGGAGCATTGTGATAACAAGTGTCACGGAGCATTGTGATGAAAAGTTCATGGAGCATTGTGGTGACCAAGTTCACAGAGCCTTGTGAAGATGAGGGCATGGATCATTGTGATGACACAGGTCATGAAGCCTTGTGATGACTGGAGACACGGAGCCTTGTGAGAACTGGGGTCATGGTGCATTGTGATGACAAGGGCAGGAAGCATTGCGATGCCAAGTGTTTTGGAGGATTGTGATGACAAAGGTAATGTGGCATTGTGATGACAAGTGCTTGGAGCATTGTGATGACAAGGGCATGGAGCATTGTGAAGACCAGGTCATGCAGTATTGTGAAGACTGGTGTCAGGGAGCATTGTGATGACATATGTAATGGCCCATTGTGATGACAATGCCATGGAGCATTGTGATGCCAAGTGTCATGGAGGATTCTGATGACAAAGGTAATGGAGCATTGTGATGACAATGGCTTGGAGCATTGTGATGACAAGGGTCAGGGAGCATTGTGCTGGCAAATGCATGGAGAATTGTGATGACATGGGTCATGGAGCATTTGGATGACAAGCTTGTGGAGTATTTTGATGACAATGGCATGGATTATTGTGATGAAAATGGCATTAGGCATTGTGATAAAAACAGCATGGAGCCTTTTGTTGACAGGGTTTAAGGAGCATTCTGACGACAAGAGTCAGGGAGCATTGTGATGACAAGTGTATTGAAAATTGTGATGACAAAGATCATGGAACATTGTGATGAAAGGGGCATGGAGTATTGTGATGACAGGCATCATGGAGCGTTGTGATGACAAGTGTTATGGAACATTGTGGTCACAAGGGTTTGGAGCATTGCGTTGACAGTGGTCATGGATCATTTTGATTTCAAGGAGCATGGAGCATTGTGATGACAAGGGCATGAAGCAATGTGATCCCAATGTTCATGGAGGATTGTGATGACAATGGTAATGGAGTATTGTGATGACAAGCCTTAGAGCATTGTAATGACAAGGTCATGTAGCATTTTGCTGACAAAGGCATGGAGAATTGTGATGACAGGTGTCATGGAGCACTGTGATGACAAGTGTCACAGAGCATTGTGAATACAGAGGTAATGGAGCATTGGGATGACTAGGGCATGGATCATTTTGATGACAAGTGTCATGGAGTTTGGGCTGAATATATTCATGGAGTATTGTGATGATAGGCATCATGGAGCATTGTGATGACTAGGTAATGGGGCATTGTGATGACAAGAGTCCCGGATCATTGTGTTGTCAGGTGTCATGGAGTGTTTTGATGACAGTCTTCATGGAGCATTGTGATGATATTGGTCATGGAGCATTGCGATGAGAAAGTCATGGAGCATTGGGCTGAAAATGTTCATGGAATATTGTGATGAGAGGGGTCATGGAGCATTGTGATGACAAGGGCATGGAGCTTTGGGAGGACAGGGGCATGGATAATTGTGATGACAAGGGTCATGGAGCATTCTGATGACAAGTTTGTTGAGTATTGTGCTGACAAAGCATGTAACACTGTGATGAGAAGTGTCATGGAACATAGTGATGCCAAGAATTTGGAGAATTGTGATGACCAGGGCCTGGAGCATTGTGATGGCAAGACCGTGGAGCATTGTGATGAGAAGACCATGGATAATTGTGATGAAGAGCGTCATGGAGCACTGTAATGACAAGGGGTAAGGAGCATTGTGATGTCAGGGGACATGGAGCATTTTGATGAAAAGGGTCATGGAGCATTTTGATGACAGGGCTTATGGAACATTGTGATGTCATAGGTCATCGAACATTGTGATGATAAGTGCATGTAGCATGGTGATGACAGGAGTCATGGAACATTGTGATGAGAGGGGTGGGGGAGTATTGTGATGAATAGTGATGTAACATTGTGATATCAGTGGTGAGAGAGCATATTGATGAGAAGTGCATGGTGCATTGTGATGACAAGGTTAATGGAGCACTGAGATGACAAGATTGTGAAGCACTGTGATGACAAGCGCATGGTGCACTGTGATGACATGTGTCATGGAGCATTGTGCTGACAAGCGCATGGAGCATTGAGATGACAATGGTCATGGAGCATTGTGCTGAGAAAGGCATAAAGTACTGTGATGACAAGGGTCAAAGAGCATTGTGATGAAAATTTCATGGAGCACTGAGGTTAAAAAGGTCACAGAGACTGTTGATGATGTGGGCATGGACCATTGCGATGACAAAGGTCATGAAGCATTGTGATGACTGGACTCACGGAGCTTTGTGATGACATGGGTCATGGAGCATTGTGATAACAAGGGCATTGAGCATTGTGATGACAGAGGTCATGGATCATTTTGATTTCAAGGAGCATGGAGCATTGTGATGACTAGGGCATGAAACTATGTGATTCCAAGGTTCATGGAGGATTGTGATGACAATGGTAATGGAGTATTGTGATGACAAGTGCATAGAGCATTGTAATGACAACGTCAGGTAGCATTTTGCTGACCAAGGCATGGAGCATTGAGATGACAGGTGTCATGGAGCACTGTGAAGACAAGCGTCACGGAGCATTGTGAATACAGGGGTCATGGAGCATTGGGATGACAAGGGCATGGATCATTGTGATGGCAAGTGTCATGGAGCATTGGGATGAAAATGTTCATGGAATATTGCGATGTCCAGGGACATGGAGCGTTGTGATGACAGGGGTCATGGAGCATTGTAATGCCAGGGGTCATGGAGCATTGTGATGAGTAGGTCACGGAGCATTGGGCTGAAAATATTCATGGAATATTGTGATGACAGGTGTCATGGAGCATTGTGATGACAAGGTACTGGAGCATTGTGATGAGAAGACCATGGATCCTTGTGATGATATGTCTCATGGAACATTCTGATGAAAAGGGGCATGGAGCATTGTGATTACAGGGGTCGTGCAGCACTGTGATGACAAGGGCATAGAGCATTGGGATGAGAAGGCCATGGAACTTTGTCATCACAGGATTCAAGGAGCATACTGACGACAAGTGTCAGGGAGCATTGTGCTGACAAGTGCATGCAGAATTGTGATGACAAAGGTCATGGAGCATTCTGATGACAAGCTTGTGGAGTATTTTTATGACAATGGCATGGAGCATTGTGATGAAAACGGCATGGGGCATTGTGATGAAAAAGCCATGGAGCCTTTTCGTGACAGGGTTCAAGGAGCATTCTGACGACAAGTGTCAGGGAGCATTGTGATGACAAGTGTTTTGGAGGATTGTGATGACAAAGGTAATGGAGCATTGTGATGACAAGGTCTTGGAGCATTGTGATGACAAGGGTCATGGAGCATTTTGATGACAACGGCCATTGATAATTTGGATGAATAGGTCGTGAAGCATTATGATGACAGAGGCATGGAGCTTGCTATGACAGGGGTGATGGGGCATTGCGATGACATGTGCATGTAGAATTGTGATGACAATATCATGTAACACTGTGATGAGAACTGTCATGGAGCATTGTGATGACAAGGACGTGGAGAATTGTGATGACATGGGACATGGAGCATTGTGATGAACAGGGCATGGAGCATTGTGATGGCAAGACGGTGGAGCATTGTGATGAGAAGACCATGGATAATTGTGATGACGAGCGTCATGGAGCACTATAATGACTATGGAGGGCTATGGAGCATTGTGGTGTCAGGGGACATGGAGCATTTTGATGAAAAGTGTCATGGAGCATTTTGATGACAGGGGTTATGGAACATTGTGATGTCATAGGTCATCGAACATTTTGATGACCAGTGCATGGAGCATGGTGATGACAGGAGTCATGGAACATTGTGATGACAAGAGTGAGGGAGTATTGTGATGAATAGTGATGTAACATTGTGATATCAGTGGTGAGAGAGCATTTTGATGAGAAGTGCAAGGAGCAGGGTGAAGACAAGGTTAATGGAGCATTTTGATGACAAGATTGTGGAGCACTGTGATGACAAGCGCATGGTGCATTGTGATGACATGTGTCATGGAGCATTGTGCTGACAAGCGCATGGAGCATTGTGATGACAACGGTCATGGAGCATTGTGCTGAGAAAGGCATAGAGTATTGTGATGACAAGGGTCAAAGAGCATTGTGATGAAAATTTCATGGAGCATTTAGGATAAAACAGTCACAGAGACTGTTGATGACGAGGGCATGGACCATTGGGATGACAAAGGTCATGAAGAATTGTGATGAATGGTGTCACGGAGCATTGTGATAACAAGGGCATGGAGCATTGTGATGACAAGGGCATGGAAAATTGGTCTAATAATTTTCATGGATTATTGCAATGACAGTTGAATGGCGCATTGTGATGACAAGGGCATGGAGCATTGTGAAGACCAGGTCAGGCGGTATTGTGAAGACTGGTGTCAGGGAGCATTGTGATGACATATGTAATGGCCCATTGTGATGACAATGCCATGGAGCATTGTGATGCCAAGTGTCATGGAGGATTCTGATGACAAAGGTAATGGAGCATTGTGATTACAATGGCTTGGAGCATTGTGATGACAAGGGTCAGGGAGCATTGTGCTGGCAATTGCATGGAGAATTGTGATGAGACGGGTCATGGAGCATTTGGATGACAAGCTTGTGGAGTATTTTGATGACAATGGCATGGATTATTGTGATGAAAATGGCATTAGGCTTTGTGATGAAAACTGCATGGAGCCTTTTGTTGACAGGTTTTAAGGAGCATTCTGACGACAAGAGTCAGGGAGCATAGTGATGACAAGTGTATTGAAAATTGTGATGACAAAGATCATGGAACATTGTGATGAAAGGGGCATGGAGTATTGTGATGACAGGCATCATGGAGGGTTGTGATGACAAGTGTTATGGAACATTGTGATCACAAGGGTTTGGAGCATTGTGATGACAGAGGTCATGGATCATTTTGATTTCAAGGAGCATGGAGCATTGTGATGACAAGGGCATGAAACAATGTGATTCCAAGGTTCATGGAGGATTGTGATGACAATGGTAATGGAGTATTGTGATGACAAGTGCATAGAGCATTGTAATGACAACGTCATGTAGCATTTTGCTGACCAAGGCATGGAGCATTGTGATGACAGGTGTCATGGAGCACTATGAAGACAAGCGTCACGGATCATTGTGAATACAGGGGTCATGGAGCATTGGGATGACAAGGGCATGGATCATTGTGATGACAAGGGTCATGGAGCATTGGGATGAAAATGTTCATGGAGTATTGTGATGACAAGGGACGTGGAGCGTTGTGATGAGAAGGTCAGGGTGCATAGGGCGGAAAATGTTCATGGAGTATTGTGATGACAGGTGTCAGGTTGTATTGTGATGACAAGGTATTAGAACATTGTGATGAGAAGTCTATGGTGCCTTGTGATCATATGTCTCATGGAACATTCTGATGAAAAGGGGCATGGAGCATTGTGATTACAGGGGTCGTGCAGCACTGTGATGACAAGGGCATGGAGCATTGGGATGAGAAGTCCATGGAACTTTGTCATCACATGGTTCAAGGAGCATACTGACGACAAGTGTCAGGGAGCATTGTGATGACAAGGGTATTGAGCATTGTGGTGACAAAGTCATGGAGCATTGTGATGAGAAGGCCATGGATAATTATGATGACGAGCGTCATGGGGCATTGTGATGATAAGTGTTATGGAACATTTTGATCACAAGGATTTGGAGCATTGTGATGAGAGAGGTCATGGAGCATTATGATTTCACTGTGATGACAATAGCATGAAGCATTATGATGGTGGGCATGGTGCATTGTGATGACAGGGTTCATGGAGCATTGAGATGAAAAGGGGCATGGAGCATTGTGATTACAGGGGTCTTGGAGCATTGTGATGACAGGTGTAATGGAGCATTGTAATGGCAAGGGCATGGAGCACTGTGATGAGAAGGCCATGGAGCATTCTGATGACATGCGTCATGGAGATTTGTGACGACAAGAGCATGAAGCAATGTGATGAGACCGATCATGGAGCATTGTGATGACAATGACATGGAGCATTGTGATGCCAAGGGTCATGGATCTTTGTGATGACAAAATCATGCAGCATTTTTATGACAAGGGCGTTTTGCATTGTGATGAGAAGGGCAGGGATCATTGTGACGACAGGGTCATGGAGCAATTTGATGAAAAGGGTCATGGAACATTTTGATGACAGGGGTTATGGAACATTGTGATGTCAGGGGTCATGGAACATTTTCATGCCAGGGGTTATGGACCATTGTGATGAACAGGGGTGTGGGTGTATTGTGATGACTAGTGAGGGAACATTTTGATATCAGTGGTGAGAGAGCATTTTGATAAGACATGCAAGGATCATCGTGATGACAAAGTTTATGGAGCAATGTGATGACATGGGTCATGGATCACTGCGCTGAGAAGCGCATGGAACATTGTGATGACAAGGGTCATGGAGCATTGTGTTGACAAAGGGACGGAGCATTGTGATAACAAGTGTCACGGAGCATTGTGATGAAAAGTTCATGGAGCATTGTGGTGACCAAGTTCACAGAGCCTTGTGAAGATGAGGGCATGGATCATTGTGATGACACAGGTCATGAAGCCTTGTGATGACTGGAGACACGGAGCCTTGTGAGAACTGGGGTCATGGTGCATTGTGATGACAAGGGCAGGAAGCATTGCGATGCCAAGTGTTTTGGAGGATTGTGATGACAAAGGTAATGTAGCATTGTGATGACAAGTGCTTGGAGCATTGTGATGACAAGGGTCATGGTTCATTGTGATGACAATGGCCATTGAGAATTTTGATGAAATGTTCGTGAAGCATTGTGATGACAAAGGCATGGAGCTTGCTATGACAGGGGTCATCGGGCATTGCGATGACATGTGCATGGAGAATTGTGATGACAAAAGCATGTAACATTGTGATGAGAACTGTCATGGAGCATTGTGATGACAAGGAGGTGGAGAATGGTGATGACATGGTACATGGAGCATTGTGATGAGCAGGGCATGGAGCTTTCTGATGGCAAGACGGTGGAGCATTGTGATGAGAAGGCCATGGATAATTATGATGACGAGCGTCATGGAGCACTGTAATGACAAGGGATATGGAGCATTGTGATGTCAGCGGACATGGAGCATTTTGATGAAAATGGTCATGGAGCATTTTGATGACAGGGGTTATGGAACATTGTGATGTCATAGGTCATCGAACATTGTGATGATTAGTGCATGTAGCATGGTGATGACAGGGGTCATCGAACATTGTGATGACAGGGGTGAGGGAGTATTGTAATGAATAGTGATGTAACATTGTGATATCAGTGGTGAGAGAGCATATTGATGAGAAGTGCATGGAGCATTGTGATGACAATGTTAATGGAGCATTGTGATGACAAGATTGTGGAGCACTGTGATGACAAGCGCATGGTGCATTGTGATGACGTGTCATGGAGCATTGTGCTGACAAGCGCATGGGGCATAATGATGATAACGGTCATGGAGCATTGTGCTGAGAAAGGCAGAGAGTATTGTAATGACAAGGGTCAAAGAGCATTGTGATGAAAATTTCATGGAGCATTGAGGTTAAAAAGGTCACAGAGACTGTTGATGATGAGGACATGGACCATTTTGATGACAAAGGTCATGAAGCATTGTGATGACTGGAATCACGGAGCATTGTGATGACATGGGTCATGGAGCATTGTGATAACAAGGGCATGGAGCATTTTGATGACAGAGGTCATGGATCATTTTGATTTCAAGGAGCATGGAGCATTGTGATGACAAGGGCATGAAACAATGTGATTCCAAGATTCATGGAGGATTGTGATGACAATGATAATGGAGTATTGTGATGACAACTGCATAGAGCATTGTAATGAAAACTTCATGTAGCATTTTGCTGACAAAGGCATGGAGCATTGTGATGACAGGTGTCATGGAGCGCTGTGAAGACAGGCGTCACGGATCATTGTGAATACAGGGGTCATGGAGCATTGGGATGACAAGGGCATGGATCATTGTGATGACAAGTGTCATGTAGCACTGGGATGAAAAAGTTCATGGAGTATTGTGATGACCAGGGACATGGAGCGTTGTGACGACAGGGGTCATGGAGCATTGTAATAACAGTGGTCATGGAGCATTGTGATGAGAAGGTCAGGGAGCATTGGGCTGAAAATGTTCATGGAATATTGTGATGACAGGTATCATGGAGCATTGTGATGACAAGGTACTGGAGCATTGTGATGAGAAGACCATGGATCCTTGTGATGATATGTCTCATTGAACATTCTGATGAAAAGGGGCATGGAGCATTGCGATTACAGGGGTCGTGCAGCACTGTGATGACAAGGGCATAGAGCATTGGGATGAGAAGGCAATGGAACTTTGTCATCACAGGGTTCAAGGAGCATACTGACGACAAGTGTCAGGGGGCATTGTGATGACAAGGGTATTGAGCATTTTGGTGACAAAAGTCATGGAGCATTGTGATGAGAAGGCCATGGATAATTGTGATGACGAGCGTCATGGGGCGTTGTGATGATAAGTGTTATGGAACATTTTGAACACAATGATTTGGAGCATTGTGATGACAGAGGTCATGGAGAATTTTCATTTCATTCTGATGACAATAGCCTGAAGCATTATGATGATTGGCATGGTGTATTGTGATGACAGGGTTCATGGAGCATTGAGATGAAAAGGGGCATGGAGCATTGTGATAACAGGGGTCTTGGAGCATTGTGATGACAAGGGCATGGAGGATTGTGATGAGAAGGTCATGGAACATTCTGATGACATGCGTCATGGAGCATTGTGATGACAAGGGCAAGGAGCATTGTGATGAAAGGGGCATGGAGCATTGTGATGAGAAGGTCATGGAGTATATTGAAAAAGGTGTCAGGGAGCATTGTGATGACATATGTCATGGTCCATTGCGATGACAATGGCAGGGAGCATTGTGATGCCAAATGTAATGGAGGATTGTGATGGCAAATATAATGGAGCATTGTGATGACTATGGCTTGGATCATTATGATGACAAGGGCCATTGAGAATTTTCATGACAATGTCATGAAGCATTGTGATGACAAGATCCTGGAGCATTGTGATAAGAAATCCATGGAGCCTTGTGATGACAGTTCTCATGGAGCATACTGATGAAAAGGGTCATGGACCATTGTGATTACAAGGGTCTTGGAACATTGTGATGACAAGGGCATGGAGCAATTTGAGGAGAAGGCCAACGAGCATTCTAATGACATGCATCATTGAGCTTTGTGATGACTGGGGCATGGAGCATTGTGATTACAGTGGTCTTGGAGCATTGTGATGAAAAGGGCATGGATCACTGTGATTAAAAAGGCATGGAGCCTTGTCATGACAGCGTTCAAGTAGCATACAGACAACAAGTGTCTGGGAGCATTTTGATGACAAGTGTATTGAGCATTGTGATGACAAAGGAAATGGAGCATTGTGATGAGAAGACCATGGATAATTGTGATGACAAGCGTCATGTGGCATTGTGATGACAAGTGTTATGGAATATTGTGATCACAAGTGTTTGGAGCATTGTTTTGACAGAGGTCATGAAGCATTTTGAATTCATTGTGATGAAAATAGCATGAAGCATTATGATGATGTGCATGGTGCATTGTGATGACAGGGTTCATGGGTCAAGGAGATGAACATGGGCATGGAGCATTGTGAATACAGGGGTCATGGAGCATGGTGATGACAAGCTCATGGAGAATTGTGATGTCAGGGACATGGAGCATTGGTCTGACAAGTTTGAAAGATTTTTGTGATGACAGTGGACATGGTGCATTGTGATGACAAAGGCATGGATCATTGTGATGAGTAGGTCATGGAGTATTGTGAAGACAGGTGTAAGTGAGCATTGTGATGACATATGTCATGGTACATTGCGATGACAATGGCAGGGAGCATTGTGATGAATGGAGTCACGGAGCATTGTGATGACAGGGGTCATGGAGCATTGTGATGAAAATTTCATGGATCATTGAGGTTAAAAAGGTCACAGAGACTGTTGATGATGAGGGCATGGACCATTTTGATGACAAAGGTCATGAAGCATTGTGATGACTGGACTCACGGAGCATTGTGATGACATGGGTCATGGAGCATTGTGATAACAAGGGCATGGAGCATTGTGATGACACAGGTCATGGATCATTTTGATTTCAAGGAGCATGGAGCATTCTGATGACAAGCGCATGAAACAATGTGATTCCAAGGTTCATGGAGGATTGTGATGACAATGGTAATGGAGTACTGTGATGACAAGTGCATAGAGCATTGTAATGACAACGTCATGTAGCATTTTGCTGACAAAGGCATGGAACATTGTGATGACAGGTGTCATGGAGCACTTTGAAGACAAGCGTCACGGAGCATTTTGAATACAGGGGTCATGAAGCATTGGGATGACAAGGGCATGGATCATTTTGATGACAAGGGTCATGGAGCATTGGGATGAAAATGTTCATGGAGTATTGTGATGACCAGGGACATGGAGCGTTGTGATGACAGGTGTCATGGAGCATTGTAATGACAAGGGTCATGGAGCATTGTGATGAGAAGGTCAGGGAGCATTGGGCTGAAAATGTTCATGGAATATTGTGATGACAGGTGTCATGGAGCCTTGTGATGACAAGGCCATGGAACATCATGATGGCAGGGTTCATGGAGCATTTTTATGACAAGGATAATGGAGCATTGTAATGGCAACTGCATGGAGCACTGTGATGAGAAGTCCATGGAGTATTCTGATGACATGAGTCATGGAGCTTTGTGATGACAAGGGCATGGAGCAATATGATGAGAGTGTTCATGGTGCATTGT
This sequence comes from Mesoplodon bidens, assembly GCF_964165515.1. Taxonomy (NCBI): domain Eukaryota; kingdom Metazoa; phylum Chordata; class Mammalia; order Artiodactyla; family Ziphiidae; genus Mesoplodon; species Mesoplodon bidens. Next base: position 178,294 of record NW_027671359.1, read on the forward strand.
GATGACAATGACATGGAGCATTGTGATGCCAAGGGTCATGGATCTTTGTGATGACAAAGTTCATGGACTATTTTGATAACAAGGGCATTGTGCATTGTGATGAGAAGGGCAGGGAGCATTGTAATGACAGGGTCATGGAGAAATTTGATAAAAAGTGTCATAGAATATTTTTTAACATCTTTTTTTTAATTTTTTGCTTTATAACAATTTAAATCAGTTATACATATACATATGTTCCCATATTCCATCCCTTTTGCATCTCCCTCCCACCCTCCCTATCCCACCCCTCCAGGCGGTCCCAAAGCACCGAGCTCATCTCCCTGTGCTATGCGGCTTCTTCCCACTAGCTATCTACCTTACATTTGGTAGTGTATATATGTCCATGCCGCTCTTTCACTTTGTCACAGCTTACCCTTCACCCTCCCCATATCCTCAAGTCCATTCTCTAGTACGTCTGTGTCTTTATTCCTGTCTTACCCCTATGTTCTTCATGACATTTTTTTCTTAAATTCCATATATATATGTCAGCATACAGTATTTGTCTTTCTCTTTCTGACTTACTTCACTCTGTATGACAGACTCTATGTCCACCCACCTCATTACAAATAGGTCAATTTCATTTCTTTTTATGGCTGAGTAATATTCCATTGTATATATGGGCCACATCTTCTTTACCCATTCATCCGATGATGGACCCTTAGGTTGTTTCCATCTCCGGGCTATTGTAAATAGGGCTGCTATGAACATTTTGGTACATGTCTCTTTTTGAATTATGGTTTTCTCAAGGTATATGCCCAGTAGTGGGATTGCTGGGTCATATGGTAGTTCTATTTGTAGTTTTTTAAGGAACCTCCATACCGTTCTCCATAGTGGCTGTACCAATTCACATTCCCACCAGCAGTGCAACAGTGTTCCCTTTTTTCCACACCCTCTCCAGCATTTATTGTTTCTAGATTTTTGGATGATGGCCATTCTGACTGGTGTGAGATGATATCTCATTGTAGTTTTGATTTGCATTTCTCTGATGAGTAAAGATGTTGAGCATCCTTTCATGTGTTTGTTGGCAGTCTGTATATCTTCTGTGGAGAAATGTCTATTTAGGTCTTCTGCCCATTTTTGGATTGGGTTGTTTGTTTTTTTTGTTATTGAGCTGCCTGAGCTGCTTATAAATTTTGGAGATTAATCCTTTGTCAGTTGCTTCATTTGCAAATATGTTCTCGCATTCTGAGGGTTGTCTTTTCGTCTTGATTATGTTTTCCTTTGCTGTGCAAAAGCTTTTAAGTTTCATTAGGTCCCATGTGTTTATTTTTGTCTTTATTTCCATTTCTCTAGGAGGTGGGTCAAAAAGGATCTTGCTGTGATTTATGTCATAGAGTGTTCTGCCTATGTTTTCCTCTAAGAGTTTGATAGTTTCTGGCCTTACATTTAGGTCTTTAATCCATTTTGAGCTTATTTTTGTGTATGGTGTTAGGGAGTGATCTAATCTCATATTTTTACATGTCCCTATCCAGTTTTCCCAGCACCACTTATTGAAGAGACTGTCTTTTCTCCACTGTACATTCCTGCCTCCTTTATCAAAGATAAGGTGAACATATGTCCACGGGTTTATCTCTGGGCTTTCTATCCTGTTCCATTGATCTATCTTTCTGTTTTTGTGCCAGTACCATACTGTCTTGATTACTGTAGCTTTGTAGTATAGTCTGAAGTCAGGGAGCCTGATTCCTCCAGCTCCATTTTTCGTTCTCAAGATTGCTTTGGCTATTCGGGGTCTTTTGTGTTTCCATACAAATTGTGAAATTTTTTGCTCTAGTTCTGTGAAAAATGCCAGTGGTAGTTTGATAGGGATAGCACTGGATCTGTCGATTGCTTTGGGTAGTAGAGTCATTTTCACAATGTTGATTCTTCCAATCCAAGAGCATGGTACATCTCTCCATCTATTTGTATCATCTTTATTTTCTTTCATCAGTGTCTTATAATTTTCTGCATATAGGTCTTTTGTCTCCTTAGGTAGGTTTATTCCTAGATATTTTATTCTTTTTGTTGCAATGGTAATTGGGAGTGTTTCCTTGATTTCTCTTTCAGATTTTTATCATTAGTATATAGGAATGCCAGAGATTTCTGTGCATTAATTTTGTATCCGGCAACTTTACCAAATTCATTGATTAGCTCTAGTAGTTTTCTGGTAGCATCATTAGGATTCTCTATGTATAGTATCATGCCATCTTCAAACAGTGACAGCTTTACTTCTTCTTTTCCGATTTGGATTCCTTTTATTTCCTTTTCTTCTCTGATTGCTGAGGCTAAAGCTTCCAAAACTATGTTGAATAAGAGTGGTGAGAGTGGGCAACCTTGTCTTTTTCCTGATCTTAGTGGAAATGGTTTCACTTTTTCACCATTGAAGACGATGCTGGCTGTGGGTTTGTCATATATGGCCTTTATTATGTTGAGGAAAGTTCCCTCTATGCCTACTTTCTGCAGGGTTTTTATCATAAATGGGTGTTGAATTTTGTCGAAAGCTTTCTCTGCATCTATTGAGATGATCATATGGTTTTTCTCCTTCAATTTGTTAATATGGTGTATCACGTCGATTGATTTGCGTATATTGAAGAATCCTTGCATTCCTGGAATAAACCCCACTTGATCATGGTGTATGATCCTTGTAATGTGCTGTTGGATTCTGTTTGCTAGGATTTTGTTGAGGATTTTTGCATCTATGTTCATCAGTGATATTGGCCTGTAGTTTTCTTTCTTTGTGACATCCTTGCCTGGTTTTGGTATCAAGGTGATGGTGGTCTCGTAGAATGAGTTTGGGAGTGTTCCTCCCTCTGCTATATTTTGGAAGAGTTTGAGAAGGATAGGTGTTAGCTCTTCTCTAAATGCTTGATAGAATTTGCCTGAGAAGCCATCTGGTCCTGGGCTTTTGTTTGTTGGAAGATTTTTTATCACAGTTTCAATTTCAGTGCCTGTGATTGGTCTGTTCATATTTTCTATTTCTTCCTGATTCAGTCTTGGCACGTTGTGCATTTCTAAGATTTTTTCCATTTCTTCCAGGTTGTCCATTTTATGGGCATAGAGTTGCTTGTAGTAATCTCTCATGATCTTTTGTGTTTCTGCAGTGTCAGTTGTTACTTCTTCTTTTTCATTTCTAATTCTATTGATTTGAGTCTTCTCCCTTTTTTTCTTGATGAGTCTGGCTAATGGTTTATCAATTTTGTTTATCTTCTCAAAGAACCAGCTTTTAGTTTTATTGATCTTTACTATCGTTTCCTTCATTTCTTTTTCATTTATTTCTGATGTGATTTTTATGATTTCTCTCCTTCTGCTAACTTTGGGATGTTTTTGTTCTTCTTTCTCTAATTGCTTTAGGTGCAAGGTTAGGTTGTTTATTCGAGATGTTTCCTGTTTCTTAAGGTGGGATTGTATTGCTATAAACTTCCCTCTTAGAACTGCTTTTGCTGCATCCCATAGGTTTTGGGTCATCGTGTCTCCATTGTCATTTGTTTCTAGATATTTTTTTTAATTTCCTCTTTGATTTCTTCAGTAATCACTTCGTTATTAAGTAGTGTATTGTTTAGCCTCCATGTGTTTGTATTTTTACAGCTCTTTTCCTGTAATTGATATCAAGTCTCATAGCATTGTGGTCGGAAAAGATACTTGATACAATTTCAATTTTCTTGAATTTACCAAGGCTTGATTTGTGACCCAAGATATGATCTATCCTGGAGAATATTCCATGAGCACTTGAGAAAAATGTGTATCCTGTTGTTTTTGGATAGAATATCCTATAAATATCAATTAAGTCCGTCTTGTTTAATGTGTCATTTAAAGCTGGTGTTTCCTTATTTATTTTCATTTTGGATGATCTGTCCATTGGTGAAAGTGGGGTGTTAAAGTCCCCTACTATGATTGTGTTACTGTCGATTTCTCCTTTTATGGCTGTTAGTATTTGCCTTATGTATTGAGGTGCTCCTATGTTGGGTGCATAAATATTTACAGTTATTATATCTTCTTCTTGGATCGATCCCTTGATCATTATGTAGTGTCCTTCTTTGTCTCTTCTAGTAGTCTTTATTTTAAAGTCTATTTTGTCTGATATGAGAATTGCTGCTCCAGCTTTCTTTTGTTTCCATTTGCATGGAATATCTTTTTCCATCCCTTTACTTTCAGTCTGTATGTGTCTCTAGGTCTGAAGTGGGTCTCTTGTAGACAGCATATATATGGGTCTTGTTTTTGTATCCATTCAGCCAATCTGTGTCTTTTGGTGGGAGAATTTAGTCCATTTACATTTAAGGTAATTATCAATATGTTTGTTCCTATTCCCATTTTCTTAATTATTTTGGGTTTGTTATTGTAGGTCTTTTCCTTCTGTTGTGTTTCTTGCCTAAAGAAGTTCCTTTAGCATTTGTTGTAACGCTGGTTTGGTGGTGCTGAACTCTCTCAGCTTTTGCTTGTCTGTAAACGTTTTAATTTCTCCATCAAATCTGAATGAGATCCTTGCTGGGTAGAGTAATCTTGGTTGCAGGTTTTTCTCTTTCATCACTTTAATTATGTCCTGCCACTCCCTTCTGGCTTGTAGAGTTTCTGCTGAGAGATCAGCTGTTATCCTGATGGGGATTCCCTTGTGTGTTATTTGTTGTTTTTGCCTTGCTGCTTTTCATATGATTTCTTTGTGTTTACTTTTTGACAGTTTGATTAATATGTGTCTTGGCGTATTTCTCCTTGCATTTATTCTATATGGGACTCTCTGTGCCTCCTGGACTTGATTAACTATTCCCTTTCCCATATTCGGGAAGTTTTCAACTATAATCTCTTCAAATATTTTCTCAGTCCCTTTCTTTTTCTCTTCTTCTTCTGGAAACCCTATAATTCGAATGTTGGTGCGTTTAATGTTGTCCCAGAGGTCTCTGAGACAGTCCTCTGTTTTTTTCATTCTTTTTTCTTTATTTTTCTCTGCAGCAGTTATTTCCACTATTTTATCTTCCACCTCACTTATCCGTTCTTCTGCCTCAGTTATTCTGCTATTGATCCCATCTAGAGTATTTTTTTTTATTTCATTTATTTTATTTTTAATTGATCCTTGATTCATCTTTAGTTCTTCTAGGTCCTTGTTAACTGTTTCTTGCATTTTGTCTATACTATTTCCAAGATTTTGGATCTGGGAAATAGAATCTTGGATCATCTTTACCATCATTATTCTGAATTCTTTTTCAGGTAGACTGCCTATTACCTCTTCATTTGTTAGGTCTGGTGGGTATCTTATCTTGCTCCTTCTCCTGCTGTGTGTTTTTCTGTCTTCTCATTTTGCTTATGTTACAGTGTTTGGGGTCTCCTTTTTGCAGGCTGCAGGTTCGTAGTTCCCGTTGTTTTTGGTGTCTGTCCCCAGTGGCTAAGTTTGGTTTAGTGGGTGTAGGCTTCCTGGTGGATGGTACTAGTGCATGTGTACTGGTGGATGAGGCTGGATCTTGTCTTTCTGGTGGGCAGTTCCACGTCTGGTGGTGTGTTTTGGGGTGTCTGCGGACTTTTTATGATTTTAGGCCACCTCTCTGCTAATGGGTGGTGTTGTGTTCCTGTCTTGTTAGTTGTTTGGCATAGGGTGTCCAGCACTTTAGCTTGCTGGTCGTTGAGTGAAGCTGGGTGCTGGTGTTGAGATGGAGATCTCTGGAAGATTTTCGCCGTTTGATATTATGTAGAGATGGGACGTCTCTTGTGGACCAGTGTCCTGAAGTTGGCTCTCCCACCTCAGAGGCACAGCACTGACTACTGGCTCCTCAATTTGCGATGATTTGTTGTCTATTCATGTATTCCACAGATGCAGGGTACATCAAGTTGATTGTGGAGCTTTAATCCGCTGCTTCTGAGGCTGCTGGGAGAGGTTTCCCTTTCTCTTCTTTGTTCTCACAGCTCCTGGGTTTCAGCTTTGGATTTGGCACCGCCTCTGCATGTAGGTCGCCGGAAGGCATCTGTTCTTCGCTCAGACAGGACAGGGTTAAAGGAGCAGCCTCTTCGGGGATTCTGGCTCACTCAGACCGGGAGGGAAGGAGGGGCACGGAGTGCAGGGCGAGCCTGCAGCGGCAGAGGTCGGCGTGACGTTGCACCAGCCCGAGGCACGCCGTGTGTTCTCCCAGGGAAGCCGCAACTGGATCCCGGGACACCGGCAGTGGTGGGCTGCACAGGCTCCTGGCAGGGCGGTGTGGATTGTGACCTGCGCTCGCACACAGGCTTCTTGGCGGCGGCAGCAGCAGCCCCAGTGTCCCACGCAGGTCACTGGGCTCTGCGCTTTCCGTCGTGACTCGCGCCTGTCTGTGGAGCCCCTTTAAACAGCGCTCTTAATCCCCTCGCCCCGTGCACCAGGAAACCAAGAGGGAAGAAAAAGTCTCTTGCCTCTTCAGCAGCTCCAGAGTTTTCCCGGACTCGCTGCCGGCTAGCTGTGGCACATTAGCCCCCTTCAGGCTGAGTTCTCGCCGCCAGCCCCAGTCCTCTCCCTGCGCCCTGACCGAAGCCCGAGCCTCAGCTTCCAGAGCTGCCTGCCCTGGCGGGCGAGCAGACAAGCCTCTTGGGCTGGTGAGTGCCGCTCGGCACCGATCCTCTGTGCGGGAATGTCTACGCTTTGCCCTACCCAGGTATGTGGGGAGTTTCTTGCCTTTTGGGAGGTCTGGGGTCTTCTGCCAGCATTCAGTAGGTGTTCTATAGGAGTTGTTCCACGTGTAGCTGTATTTCTGGTGTATCCGTGGAGAGGAAGGTGATCTCCGCGTCTTACTCTTCCACCATCTTACCCGGAAGTCGGTCATGGAATATTTTAATGACAGGGTTTATGGAACACTGTGATGTCAGCGGTCATGGAGCATTTTGATGAAAAGGGTCATGGAGAATTTTGATGACAGGGGTTAAGGAACATTGTGATGTCAGGGGTCATCGAACATTGTGATGATAAACGCATGTAGCATTGTGATGACAGGAGTCATGGAACATTGTTTTGACAGGGGTGAGGGAGTATTGTGATGAATAGTGATGTAACATTGTGATATCAGTGGTGAGAGAGCATTTTGATGAGAAATGCATGGAGCATTGTGATGACATGGTTTATGGAGCATTGTGATGAAAAGATTGTGGAGCACTGTGATGACAAGCGAATGGTGCATTGTGATGATATGTGTCATGGAGCACTGTGCTGACAAGCTCATGGATCATCGTGATGACAAGGGTCGTTCAGTATTGTGCTGAGAAAGGCATAGAGCATTGTGATGACAAGGGTCAAATTGCATTGTGATGAAAAGTTCATGGAGCATTGTAGTTAAAAAGGTCACAGTGTCTGTTGATGACGGGGCATGGAGAACTGTGATGACAAAGGTCATGAAGCATTGTGATGACTTTAGTCACAGAGCATTGTGATGACAGTGGTCATGGAGCATTGTGTTAACAAGGGCATGGAGCATTGTGATGACAAGGGCATGGAGCATTAGTCTAATAATTTTCATGGTTTATTGCGATGACAGTTGGAATGGCACATTGTGATGACAAGGGCATGGAGCATTGTGATGAACAGGTCCTTCAGTATTGTCAGGACTGGTGTCAGGGAGCATTGTGATGACCTATGTAATGGCCCATTGTGATGACAACGGCATGGAGCATTGTGATGCCAAGTGTCATGGAGGATTCTGATGACAAAGGTAATGGAGCATTGTGATGACAATGGCTTGGATCATTGTGATGACAAGGGTCAGGGAGCATTGTGCTGACAAGTGCATGGAGAATTGTGATGACAAGGGTCATCGAGCATTCTGATGAAAAGCTTGTGGTGTATTTTGATGACAATGGCCTGGAGCATTGTGATGAAAATGGAATGGGGCTTTGTGATGACAACGGCATGGAACCTTTTTGAGACAGGGATCAAGGAGCATTCTGACGACAAGTGTCAGGGAGCATTGTGATGACAAGTGTATAGAGAATTGTGATGACAAAGGTCATGTAACATTGTCATGAAAACGGCATGGAGTATTGTGATGACAGGCATCAGGGTGAGTTGTGATGACAAGTGTTATGGAATATTGTGATCACAAGGGTTTAGAGCACTGCAATGACAGAGGTCATGGATCATTTTGATTTCAAGGACCATGGAGCATTGTGATGACAAGGACATGAAGCAATGTGATCCCAAGGTTCATAGAGGATTGTGATGACAATGGTAATGGAGTATTGTGATGACAAGCACACAGAGCATTGTAATGACAAGGTCATGTAGCATTTTGCTTACAAAGGCATGGAGCATTGTGATGACAGGTGTCATGGGGCACTGTGATGACAAGTGTCACGGAACATTGTGAATACAGGGGTCATGGAGCATTGCGATGACAAGGGCATGGATCATTGTTATGACAAGGGTCATGGAGCATTGGGCTGAAAATTTTCATGGAGTATTGTGATGACAGGGGTCATGGAGTATTGTGATGACTAGGGAATGGAGCATTGTAATGACAAGAGTCCCGTATCATTGTGTTGTCAGGTGTTAGGAAGTGTTGCGATGACAGTGGCCATGGAGCATTGTGATGATATTGGTCATGGAGAATTGTGATGAGTAGGTCATGGATCATTGGGCTGAAAATGTTCATGTGGTATTGTGATGACAGGGGTCATGGAGCATTGTGATGACAAGGGAATGGAGCATGTTGATGACAAGGTCCTGGAGCATTGTGATCAGAAGTCCATGGAGACTTCTGATGACAAGTCTCCTGGAGCATTCTGATGAAAAGGGGCATGGAGCATTGTGATTACAGGAGTCTTTTAACACTGTGATGACTAGGGCATGGAGCATTGTGATTGGAAGGCCATGGATCATTCTGATGACATGCATCATGGAATTTCGTGATGACAAGTGCATGGAGCTTTGTGATTACAGGGATCTTGGAGCATTGTGAAGAAAAGGGCATGTACCATTGTGATGAAAAAGGCATGGAGCCTTGTCATGACAGGGTTCAAGGAGCATACTGATGACCAGTGTCAGGGAGCATTGTGATGACAAGTGTATTGATCATTGTGATGACAAAGATCATGGAGCATTGTGATGAGAAGACCATGGATAATTGTGATGATGAGCGTCATGGGGTATTGTGATGATAAGTGTTATGGAACATTGTGATAACAAGGGTTTGGAGCATTATGATGACAGAGGTCATGGAGCATTTTGATTTCATTTTTATGACAATAGCCTGAAGCATTATGATGATGGGCATGGTGCATTGTGATGAGAGGGTTCATGGAGCATTGACATGAAAAAGTGCATGGAGCATTGTGATTACATGGGTCTTGGAACATTGTGGTGACAAGGGCATGGAGCCTTGTGAGGAGTAGGCCAAGGAACATTGTAATGACATGTGTCATGGAACTTTGTGATGACAAGGGCATGGAGCATTGTGATGACAAGGGTCATGGAGCATTGGGCTGAAAATGTTCATGGAGTATTGTGATGACAGGGTCATGGAACATTGTGATTACAGGGGTGAGGGAGTATTGGGATGACTAGTGATGGAACATTGTGATATCTCTGGTGATAGAGCATTTTGATGAGAAGTGCATGGACCATTGTGATTACGATGTTTATGCAGCATTTCAATGACAAAGATGTGGACCGTTGTGATGAAATGCGCGTGGCACATTGTGATGACAATGGTCATGGAGCATTGTTACGACAAAGACATGGAGCATTGTGATAACAAGGGCATGGAGCATTGTGATGACAAGGACATGGAGCATTGGTCCTATAAGTCTCATGGATTATAGTGATGACATTTGGAAAGGCACATTTTGATGACAAGGGCATGGAGCATTGTGATGACCAGGTCATGCAATATTGTGAAGGCAGTTGTCAGGGAGCATTGCGATGACATATGTAATGGCCCATTTTGATGACAATGGCATGGAGCATTGTGATGCCAAGTGTAATGGTGGATTCTGATGACAAAGGTAATGGAGCATTGTAATGACAATGGCTTGGAGCATTGTGATGACAAGGGTCCGGGAGCATTTTGCTGACAAGTGCATGGAGAATTGTGATGGCAAGGTTCATGGAGCATTCTGATGACAAGCTTGTGGTGTGTTTTGATGACAATGGCATGGAGCATTGTGATGAAAATGGCATGGGGCATTGTGATGAAAATGGCATGGGGCATTGTGATGAAAAAGGCATGGAGACTTTTCGTGAGAGGGATCAAGGAGCATTCTGACGACAAGTGTCAGGGAGCATTGTGATGACAAGTGTATTGATAATTGTGATGACAATGGTCATGGAGAACTGTGATGACAAGGGCATGGAGTATTGTGATGACAGGCATCATGGAACATTGTGATGACAAGTGTTATGGAACATTGTGAACAAAAGATTTTGGAGAATTTTGATGACAGAGATCATGGATCATTTTGATTTCAAGGAGCATGGAGCATTGTGATGACAAGGGCATGAAGCAATGTTATTCCAATGTTCATGGAGGATTGTGATGAAAATAGTATTGGAGTATTGTGATGACAAGTGCATAGAGCATTGTAATGGCAAGGTCATGTAGCATTTTGCTGACAAAGGAATTGAGCATTGTGATGACACGTGTCTTGGAGCACTGTGATGAGAAGCATCACGGAGCATTTTGAATACAGTGGTCATGGAGCATTGGGTTGACAAGTCCATGGATCATTGTGATGACAAGTGTCATGGAGCACTGGGCTGAAAATGTTCATGGAGTGTAGTGATGACAGGGTTCATGGAGCATTGTGATGACTAGGGATTGGAGCACTGTGATGAAAAGAGTCCTGGATCATTGTGTTGTCAGGAGTCATGGAGTGTTGTGATGACAGTGGTCATGGAGCATTGTGATGATATTGGCCTTGGAGCATTGAGATGAGTAGGTCCTGGAACACTTGGCTGAAAATGTTCATGGATTATTGTGATGACAGGGGTCATGGAGCATTGTGATGAGAAGGGAATGGAGCATGGTGATGACAAGGTCCTGGAGCATTGTGATGAGAAGATCATGGAGACCTGTGATGACAAGTCTCATGGAGCATTCTGATGAAAAGGGGCATGGAGCATTGTGATTACTGTGGTCTTGGAGCATTGTGATGACAGGGGCATGGAGCATTGTGATGAGAAGGTCATAGAGCATTCTGATGACATGCGTCATGGAGCTTTGTGATGACAAGTGCATGTTGCATTGTGATTACAGGGGTCTTGGAGCATTGTGATGAAAAGGGGATGGATCATTGTGATGAAAAAAGCATGGAGCCATGTCATGACAGGGTTCAAGAAGCATACTGACGACAAGTGTCAGAGAGCACTGTGATTACAAGTGTATTGAGCATTGTGATGAAATAGTTCATGGAGCATTGTGATGAGAAGACCATGGATAATTGTGATGATGAGCAACATGGGGTGTTGTGATGACAAGTGTTATGGAACATTGTGATAACAAGTGTTTGGAGCATTATGATGAAACATGTCATGGAGCATTTTGATTTCATTGTGATGACAACAGCCTTAAACATTATGATTATAGGCATGGTGCATTGTAAGGACAGGGTTCATGGATCATTGAGATGAAAAGGGGCATGGAGCATTGTGATTACAGGGGTCTTGGAGCATTGTGATGACAAGGGCATGGAGCATTGTGATGAGAAGGCCATGGGACATTCTGATGACATGCGTCATAGAGCCTTGTGATGACAAGGCCGTGGAACATTTTAATGGCAGGGGTCATGGAGCATTGTTATGAGAGAGGTAATGGAGCATTGTGATGAGAAGGGCATTGAGCATTGGTCTGAAATGTTTCATGGTTTATTGTTTGAGAGTGGGCATGGTGCTTTGTGATGACATTGGCACGGAACACTGTGATACATGGGTCATGGAGGATTGTAATGACAAGGGCATGGAGCATTGTGATGACAATGACATTGAGCATTGTGATGACAAGGACATGGATCACTGTGATGCCAAGAGTCATGGAGCTTTGTGATGACAAATGTCATGGAGAATTTTTAGGACAAGGGTGTGGTGCATTGTGATGAGAAGGCCAGGGAGCATTTTGATGACAGGGCCATGCAGCAATTTGATGAAAAGTGTAATGGAACATTTTGATGACAGGGGTTATAGAACATTGTGATGCCAGGGGTCATGGAGCTTTGGGATGAAAAGGGTCATGGAGCATTTTGATAACAGTGGTTATGGAACATTATGATGTCAGTGGTCATGGAACACTGTGCTGATAAGTGGATGTAGCATTGTGATGACAGGGGTGATGGAATATTGTGATTACAGGGTTGAGGGAGGATTGTGATGATTAGTGATGGAACATTGTGATATCTCAGGTGAGAGAGCATTTGGATGAGAAGTGCATGGAGCATTGTGATTACAGGGTATATGGAGCATAGTGATGACAAGGTTGTCGATTATTGTGATGAAAAGCACGTGGCACATTGTGATGCCAAGGGTCATAGAGCATTGTTCTGACAAAGGCATGGAGCATTGTGGTTACAAAGGTCACAGAGCCTTGTGATGACGCGGACATGGACCGTTGTGATGACAAACGTTATGAAGCATTGTGATGACTAGAGTCATGGAGCATTGTGATGACAGGGGTCATGGAGAATTGTGATAACAAGGGCATGGAGCATTGGTCTGACAATTTTCAAAGATTATTGTGATGACACTGGACATGTTGCATTTTGATGACATGGGCATGGATCATTGTGATGAAAAAGTCATGGAGTATTGTGAACACAGGTGTCAGGGAGCATGGTGATGACATATGTCATGGTCCATTGCTATAACAATGGCAAGGACCATTGTGATGCCAAATGTAATGGAGGATTGTGATGAGAAATATAATGGAGCATTGTGATTACTAGGGCTTGGAGCATTATGATGACAAGAGAAATTGAGAATTTTCCTCACAAGGTTGTGAAGCAATGTGATGACAAGTTCCTGGAGCATTGTGATGAGAAAACCATGGGGCCTTGTGATGACAAGTCTCATGGAGCATACTGATGAAAAGGGGTATGGAGCATTCTGATTGCAGGGGTCTTGGAACATTTTGATAAGAAGGGCATGGAGCATTGTGATGACAAGTGCAGGGAGCATTGGTCTAATAAGTTTCATGGATTATTGCGACGATAGTTGGAATGGCACATTTTAATGACAAGGTCATGGAGCATTGTGATGTACAGGTAATGCAGTATTGTGAACAGAGCTGTCACGGAGCATTGTGATGACATATGTAATGGCCAATTGTGATGACCCTGGCATGGAGCATTGTGATGCCAAATGTCATGGAGGATTCTGATGACAAATGCAATGGAGCATTGTGATGATAATGTCCTGGAGCATTGTGATGACAAGTGTCAGGGAGCACTGTGCTGACAAGTGCATGGAGAATTGTGAGTACAAAGTTCATGGAGCATTTGGATGACAAGCTTGTGGAGTATTTTGATGACAATGGCATGGAGCATTGTGATGAAAATGGCATGGGGCATTGTGATGAAAAATACATGGAGCCATTTTGTGACAGGGTTCAAGGAGCATTCTGAAGACAAGTGTCAGGGAGCATTGTGATAACAAGTGTATTGAGAATTCTGATGACAAAGGTCATGGAGCATTGTGATGAAAACGGCATGGAGTATTGTGATGACAGGCATCATTGATTGTTGTGATGACAAGTGTAATGGAACATTGTGATCACAAGGGTTTGGAGCATTGTGATGACAGACGTCATGGATCATTTTTATTTCAAGGAGCATGGAATATTGTGATGACAAGGGCATGAAGCAATGTGATCCCAAGGTTCATGGAGGATTGTGATGACAATGTAATAGAGTATTTTGATGACAAGCGCATAGAGTTAGTAATGACAAGGTCATATAGCATTTTGCTGACAAAGGCATGGAGCATTGTGATCACAGGTGTCATGGAGCTCTGTGATGACAAGTGACAAGGAACAATGTGAATACAGGGGTCATGGAGCATTGGGATGAGAAGGGCATGGACCATTGTGATGACAAGTGTCATGGAGAATTGGGCTGAAAATGTTCATGGAGTATTGTGATGACAGGGGTCATGGAGCATTGTGATGCCTAGGGAATGGAGCATTGTGATGACAAGAGTCTTGGATCATTGTGTTGTCAGGTGTCATGGAGTGTGGTGATGACAGTGGTCATGGAGCATTGTGATGATATTGGTCATGGAGCATTGTGATGAGAATGTTATGGAGCATTCGGCTGAAAGTGTTCATGGATTATTGTGATGACAGGTGTCATGGAGCATTGTGATGACAAGGGAATGGAGCTTGGTGATGAAAAGGTCCTGGAGCATTGTGATGAGATGACCATGGAGAATTGTGATGACAAGTCTCATGGAGCATTCTGATGAAAAGGGGCATGGAGCATTGTGATTACAGGGGTCTTGGAGCATTGTGATGACAAGGGCATGGAGCATTGTGAGGAGAAGGCCATGGAGCATTCTGATGACATGCGTCATGGAGCTTTGTGATGACAAGGGCATGGAGCATTGTGGTTACAGGAGTCTTGGAGCATTGTGATGAAAAGGGCATGGATCATTGTGATGAAAAAGGCATGGAGCCTTGTCATGACAGGGATCAAGGAGCATTCTGAGGACAAGTGTCAGCGAACATTGTGTTGACAAGTTTATAGAGCATTGTGATGACTAAGATCTTGGAGCATTGTGATGAGAAGACCATGGATAATTGTGATGATGAGCGTCATGGGGTGTTGTGATGATAAGTGTTATGGAACATTGTGATCACAAGGGTTTGGAGCATTATGATGACAGAGGTCATGGAGAATTTTGATTTCATTTTAATGACAATAGCCTGAAGAATTATGATGTTGTGCATGGTGCATTGTGATGACAGGGTTCATGGAGCATTGAGATGAAAAAGGGCAAGGACCATTGTGATTACAAGGGTCTTGGAGAATTGTGATGACAAGGGCATGGAGCATTGTGATTACAGGCGTCTTGGTACATTGTTATGACAAGCGTCATGGAGCCTTGTGATGACAACGCCGTGGAACATTGTGAAGGCAAGGGTCATGGAGCATTGTTATGACAGGTGTAATGGAGCACTGTGATGAGAAGGGCTTGGAGAATTGTGATTACAAGTTTTATGGAGCATTTCCAGGACAAATTTGTGGACCGTTGTGATGAAAAGCGTGTGGCACATTGTGATGGCAAGGGTCATGGAGCATTTTTCTGACAAAGGTATGGAGCATTGTGATGACAAGAATCAAGGAGCATTGTGATGAAATGTTCATGGAGCATTGTGGTTACAAAGCTCACAGAGACTGTTGATGACGAGGGCATGGACCATTGTGATGGCAAAGGTCATGAAGCATTGTGATGACAGGTGTCATGGAGCACTGTGATGACAAGTGCATAGAGCATTGTGATGACCAGGTCATGCAGTATTGTGAAGACAGGTGTCAGGGAGCATTGTCATGACATATGTAATGGCCCATTGTGATGATAATGGCATGGAGCATTTCGATGCCAAGTGTCATGGAGGATTCTGATGACAAAGGTAATGGAGCATTGTGATGACAAGGGTTAGGGAGCATTGTGCTAACAAATGCATGGAGAATTGTGATGTCAAGGGTCATGGAGCATTCTGATGACAATCTTGTGGAGTATTTTGATGAGAATGGCATGGAGCATTGTGATGAAATGGCATGGGGCATTGTGATGAAAAAGGCATGGAGCCTGTTTGTGACAGGGTTCAAGGAGCATTCTGACGACAAGTGTCAGGGAGCATTGTGATGAAAAGTGTATTGAGAATTGTGATGACACAGATCATGGAGCATTGTGATGAAAAGGGCATGGAGTAATGTGATGACAGGCATCATGGAACGTTGTGATGACAAGTGTTATGGAACTTTGTGATCACAAGCGTTTGGAGCATTGTGATGACAGAGGTCATGGATCATTTTGATTTCAAGGAACATGGAGCATTGTGATGACAAGGGCATGAAGCAACGTGATCCCAAGGTTCATGGAGGATTGTGATGACAATGGTAATGGAGTATTGTAATGACAAGCACATAGAGCATTGTAATGACAAGGTCATGTAGCATTTTGCTGACAAAGACATGGAGCATTGTGATGACAGGTGTCATGGAGCACTGTGATGACAAGCATCACGGAGCATTGTGAATAGAAGGGTTATGGAGCATTTTGATGACAAGTGCATGGAGCATTGTGATGACAGGGGCCCGGAGCATTGGACTGAATATTTTCATAGATTATTGTGATGACAGTGGACATTCTTCATTGTGATGACAAGGGCATGGAATATTGTGATGAGAAGGTCATGGTTTATTGTGAAGACAGGTGTCAGGGAGCATTGTGATGCCATAAGTCATGGTCCATTGCGATGACAATGACAGGGAGCATTGTTATGCCAAATGTAATGGAGCATTGTGATGAATAGGGCTTGGAACATTATGATGACAAGGGCCAATGAGAATATTCATGACAACGTCATGGAGCATTGTGATGACAAGGTCCTTGAGCATTGTGATGAGAAAACCATGGAGCCTTGTGATGACAAGTCTCATGGAGCATACTGATGAAAAGGGGAATGGACCGTTGTGATTACAGGGGTCTTGGAACATTGTGATGACAAGGGGATGGAGCATTGTGAGGAGAATGCCAAGGAGCATTCTAATGACATGCGTCATTGAGCTTTGTAATGACAAGGGCATGGAGCATTGTGATTACAAGGGTCTTGGAGCATTGTAATGAAAAGGGCATGGATCACTGTGATGAAAAAGGCATGGAGCCTTGACATGACAGGTTTCAAGGAGCATTCAGACAACAAGTGTCAGGGAGCATTTTGATGACAAGCTTGTGGAGTATTTTGATGACAATGGCATGGAGCATTGTGATGAAAATGGCATGGGGCCTTGTGATGAAAAATGCATGGAGCCTTTTCGTGACAGTGTTCAAGGAGCACTCTGACGACAAGTATCAGGGAGCATTGTGATAACAAGTGTATTGAGAATTGTGATGACAAAGGTCATGGAGCATTGTGATGAAAAGTGCTTGGAGTATTGTGATGATAGGCATCATGGAGCGATTTGATGACAAGAGTTAAGGAACTTTGTGATCAGAAGGGTTTGGAGCATTGTGATGACAGATGTCATGGATCATTTTGATTTCAAGGAGCATGGAACTGTGTGATGACAAGGGCATGAAGCAATGTGATCCCACGGTTCATGGAGGATTCTGATGACAATTGTAATGGAGTATTGTGATGACAAAGGCATAGAGCATTGTAATGACAAGTTCATGTAGAATTTTGCTGACAAAGCCATGGAGCATTGTGATGACAGATGTCATGGAGCACTGTGATGACAAGCGTCACGGAGCATTGTGAATACAGGGGTCATGGAGCATTGGGATGACAAGATCATGGATCATTGTGATGACAAGGTCATGGAGCATTGGACTGAAAATTTTCATGGAGTATTGTGATGATAGGGGTCATGGAGCATTGTGAGGAGAGAGGTCGTGGACAATTTTGATTTCATTGTGCTGACAATAGCCTGAAGCATTATGATCATGAGCATGATTCATTTTGATGACAGGGTTCATGGAGCATTGAGATGAAGAGGGGCATGGAGCAATGTGATTACAGGGGTCTTGGAGCATTGTGATGACAAGGGCATGGAACATTTTGAAAAGAAATCCATGGAACATTCTGATGACATGTGTCATGGAGCCTTGTGGTGACAAGGTCAGCGAGCATTGTGATTACAGTGGTCTTGGAGCATAGAGATGACAATTGTCATGGAGGCTTGTGATGACAAGACTGTGGAACATTGTGAAGGTAAGGGTCATGGAGCATTGTTATGACAGGTGTAATGGAGCATTATAATGAGAAGGGCATGGAGCATTGTGATTACAAGGTTTATGGAGCATTTTTCTGACAAAGGCAAGGAGCATTGTGATGACAAGGGTCACGGAGCATTGTGATGGAAATTTCATGGAGCATTTTGGTTACAAAGGTCACAGAGCCTTGTGATGATGCGGGCATGGACCATTGTGATGACAACTGTTATGAACCATTGTGATGCCTGGAGTCATGGAGCATTGTGATGACAGGGGATATGGAGCATTGTGATGTCAGGGGCATGGAACATTGGTATGTCATGTTTCATAATTTATAGTGATGACAGTTTGCATGGTGCATTGTGATGACAAGGGCATGGATCATTGTGATGATAAGGTCATGGAGTATTGTGAAGACAGGTGTCAGGGAGCATTGTGTTGACATATGTCATGGTCCATTGCGATGACAATGTCAGGGAGCACGGTGATGCCAAATGTAATGGAGGATTGTGATGACAAATATAATGGAGCATTGTGATGACTAAGGCTTGGAGCATTATGATGACAAGGGCCATTGAGAATTTTCATGACAAGGTCGTAAAGCATTGTGATGACAAAATCCTGGAGCATTGTGATGAGAAACCCATGGAGCCCTGTGATGACAAATCTCATGGAGCATACTGATGAAAAGGTGCATGGAGCATTGTCATTACAGGGTTTTTGGAGCACGGTGATGACAAGGGCATGGAGCATTTTGATGAGAAGGCCATGGAACATTCTGATGACATGTGTCATGGAGCTTTGTGATGACAAGTGCATGGAGCATTGTGAATAATGTGGTCTTCGAGCATTGTGATTACAAGTGTCATGGAGTCCTGTGATGACAAGGCCGTGGAACATTGTGATGGCAGGTGTCATGGAGCATTGTGATGACAAGGTCATGCTGTATTGTGAAGACAGGTGTCAGGGAGCATTGTGAAGACATATGTAATGGCCCATTGTGATGACAATGGCATTGAGCATTGTGATGCCATGTGTCATGGAGGATCCTAATGACAAAGGTAATGGAGCATTGTGATGGCAATGGCTTGGAGCATTGTGATGACAAGGGTCAGGGAGCATTGTGCTGACCAGTGCATGGAGAATTGTGATGACAAGGGTCATGAAGCATTCTGATGACAACCTTGTGGAGTATTTTGATGACAATGGCATGGAGCATTGTGATGAAAATGGCATGGGGCATTGTGATGAAAAAGGCATGGAGCCTTTTTGTGACAGGTTTCAAGGAGCATTTTGACGACAAGTGTCAGGGAGCATTGTGATGACAAGTGTATTGAGAATTGTGATGACAAAGATCATGGAGCATTGTGATGAAAAGGGCATGGAGTATTGGGATGACAGGCATCATGGAACGTTGTTATGACAAGTGTTATGGAACTTTGTGATCACAAGCGTTTGGAGCATTGTGATGACAGAGGTCATGGATCATTTTGATTTAAAGGAGCATGGAGCATTTTGATGACAAGGGGATGAAGCAATGTGATCACAACGTTCATAGAGGATTGTGATGAAAATGGTAAAGGAGTATTGTGATGACAAGCGCATAGAGCATTGTAATGACAAGGTCATGTAGCATTTTGCTGACAAAGGCATGGAGCATTGTGATGACAGGTGTCATGGAGCACTGTGAGGACAAGCGTCATGGAGCATTGTGAATAGAGGTGTCATGGAGCATTGTGATGACAAGTGCATGGAGCATTGTGATGACAGGGGCACGGATCATTGGTCTGACAAGTTTCATAGATTATTGTGATGACAGTGGACATGCTGCATTGTGATGACAAAGGCATGGAGGATTGTGATGAGAAGGTCATGGAGTATTGAGAAGACAGGTGTCAGGGAGCATAGTGATGCCATAAGTCATGGTCCATTGCGATGACAATGGCAGGGAGCATAGTGATGCCAAATATAATGGAGGATTGTGATGCCAAATATAATGGAGCATTGTGATGACTGGGACTTGGAGCATTATGATGACAAGGGCCATTGAGAATTTTCATGACAAGGTCATGAAGCACTGTGATGACAAGGTCCTGGAGCATTGTGATGAGAAAACCATAAGCCTTGTGATGACAAATCTCATGGAGCATACTGATGAAAAGGTGCTTGGAGCATTGTGATTACAGGGGTCTTGGAGCTCTCTGATGACAAGGGCATGGATCATTTTGAAGAGAAGTCCATGGAACATTCTGATGACATGTGTCATGGAGCTTTGTGATGACAAGTGCATGGAGCATTGTGATTACAGGGGTCTTGGAGCCTAGTGATGACAAGAGTCATGGAGCCTGGCGATGACAAGACCATGTAACATTGAGATGGCAGGGTTTATTGAGCATTGTTATGACAGGGGTAATGGAGCATTGTGAGGAGAAGGGCATGGAGCATTGTGATTAAAATGTTTATGGAGCTTTGCCATGACAAATTTGTGGACTGTTGTGATGAAAACGTGTGGCATATTGTGATGACAAAGGTCATGGAGCATTTTTCTGACAAAGGCATGGAGTATTGTGATGACAAGGGTCACGGAGCATCGTGATGGATATTTCATGGAACATTGTGGTTACAAAAGTCACAGAGCCTTGGGATGACGCAGGCATGGACCACTGTGATGACAAATGTTATGAAGCATTGTGATGCCTGGATTCACGGAGCATTGTGATGACAGGGATCATGGAGCATTGTGATGACAAGGGCATGGAGCATTGTGATGTCAGGGGCACGGAGCATTGGTCTGACAAGTTTCATATATTACTGTGATGAGAGTGGACATGGTGCATTGTGATGACAAGGGCATGGATCATTGTGATGAGATGGTCATGCAGTATTGTGAAGACAGGTGTCAGGGAGCATTGTGATGACATATGTCAGGGTCCATTGCAATGACAATGGCAGGGAGCACGGTTATGCCAAATGTAATGGAGGATTGTGATGACAAATATAATGGAGCATTGTGAAGACTAGGGCTTGTAGCATTATGATGACAAGGGCCATTGAGAATTTTCGTGACAAGGTCGTGAAGCATTGTGATGAACAAATTATGGAGCATTGTGATGAGAAAACCATGGAGCTTTGTGATGACAAATCTCATGGAGCATCCTGATGAAAAGGGGCATGGAGCATTGTCATTACTGGGGTGTTGGAGCACGGTGATGACAAGGGCATGGAACATTTTGATGAGAAGGCCCTGGAACATTGTGTCACATTTAGAAAACACTCTTATGCCTGCTTAAGGGGGAAGGAGAGGTGGGGTGATGCATAAAACCAGAGTTTGATATAAGCACAGGTACCATTCCAAAAACAAACTATGGAATAGACAAGACCTACACATTCCTCAGTGAAAGGGATCAAAACCCCATATTTCCCACAGAGGAATATAACTGACTAGTAAGAATCAAAAAACCTATGTATTGATATGTCTCTGTAAGGGAATCAAGTGTGTCTAGACTGGCATAAATATGGCAGCGAGAATCAGCTCAAACCCACTATAAAAAGAAATGTCAAAAACAAAACAAAAAAAACAGGGAAAACCTTTACAATTATTTCAGGGTCTCTTAGGAAACCTGGAATGACCCTATCTACAGTGACAGCTAGATGTGGCATAAGGCTGGACACTTGGGACTGAGAGGATTGGTGAGACTGGGTGAGCAAATGCAGACCCTTTAAAGCAATAATGCATGGCACCCATTATATGGGTCACAACTCTCCAGGTTGAAGGGAATATTACTACAGCTATAACATGTACGGGAAACGTGGAGAACTGACACACTGTGAATACGAAAGTTTTCTAAAACTCAGCGAATAGTCACTCTCCTGGTGTTCCTGTTTGACTTTCCAACTGCTTTACTGTCAATCTCCCAGCTTGGAGAGACACACCCTTTAAGCTCCTGGTTCGCACAGGTTGCCAATTTGTCAGAGGATGGAAGGGAAGAGGGAGAACCAATGAGAGAGTAGATGTTAGGCATTTGGACGGGCCCATGTCACTCTAATTTCCCGGCAGGAAGAAGAATTTACCAAAGTCTCAGCCACCCACCGGGAAACAGTATAGGTCCTGAACCAAAATTTTGGACTTGCGTTCAGCTCACAAAAAACGAGTTGTAAAATGGAGCTCAGGGGCACCGCAGTTCACAAACTGGCAGAGTAATAAAGGAAAACTCTCGTCCAAAAATCGGCTGAGGGAAGGCACGGAGGCCGACTTGAAAGCGAGGCAGAATAGAAGGAATCAGATTTCAAGAGGTACGTAGGAATCGCCTGTAAAGCACAGGAAGAGGGGCACAACACCGACAATGATGCACTTGGCCAGAAAAGGCGTATGCGTTTTCTCCTGAATATATTCAGGAGAAAACGCAGACGCCCTTTTTGGCCAAGCAAGCAAGCGGGCAATGCAAATCTGCACTACAAAGAAGTATCACTTCCCACAGGTCAAAAGGGACATCCACAAAATATGTAAAAACCAGAAAGGCAAGACAGGACCTGGAGAACAGGAGTCTTGTTATGCTGACGGGCGGGATGTAAATTGCCAACTGCCTCCCTGGAGTGGTGCATTGTGTTCCCTAAAACAAGTAAACAACAGAGCTACAGAGCCATGGGCACTTCAAGTCTAGGGAATATACCTTTGGAAAACTGAAAATCAATAAGACAGAGCCACCCCCAAATTTAGGTCTCCACTTCTTACAAGAACCTCAACTAGGGTACACCTTCAATATCCCAGGAAATATAAACATAGTTCAAATATAGTGGTACTTACTTACGATGGAATATCCTTCAGCCATGAAATCAATGTCATAAGACCAGTAACAGCAAAGTGATTGGATTCAGGTACGATGATTCTAAATGAAATAAGTCACACAGAAAAAGAAACTTATCATAAGATATCACTTATGGAGATCCTGTAAACATGGCTACACATGAACTGAGTTAGGAAAGAGAACATAGTCTCACATTTAGAAAACACTCTTCTGCCTGCTTAAGGGGGAAGGAGAGGTGGGGTGATGCATAAAACTAGAGTTTGATATAAGCACAGGTACCGTTCCAAAAACAAACTATGGAATAGACAAGACCTACACCTTCCTCAGTGAAAGGGATCAAAATCCCATATTTCCCGCAGAGGAATATATCTGACTAGTAAGAATCATAAAACCTATGTATTGATATGTCTCTGTAAGGGAATCGAGTGTGTCTAGACTGGCATAAACATGGCAACGAGAATCAGCTCAAACCCACTATAAAAAGAAATGTCAAAAACAAAACAAAAAAACAAGGAAATCCTTTACAATTATTTCAGGGTCTCTTAGGAAACCTGGAATGACCGTATCTACAGTGACAGCTGGTTGTGGCATAAGGCTGGAC
The DNA here is from genome assembly GCF_964165515.1 of Mesoplodon bidens. NCBI lineage: Eukaryota > Metazoa > Chordata > Mammalia > Artiodactyla > Ziphiidae > Mesoplodon > Mesoplodon bidens. Next base: position 201,578 of record NW_027671359.1, read on the forward strand.
ACTTGGGACTGAGAGGATTGGTGTGATTGGGTGAGCAAATGCAGACCCTTTAAAGCAATAATGCATGGCACCCATTATATGGGTCAAAACTCTCCAGGTTGAAGGGAATATTGCTACAGATATAACATGTACGGGAAACCTGGAGAACTGACGCACTGTGAATACGATAGGTATCTAAAACTCAGCGAATAGTCACTCTCCTGGTGGTCCTGTTTGATTTTCCAACTGCTTTACTATCAATCTCCCAACTTGGAGAGAAACCCCCTTTAAGCTACTGGTTCGCACAGGTTGCCAATTTGGCAGAGGATGGAAGGGAAGAGGGAGAACCAATGAGAGAGTAGATGTTAGGCATTTGGACGGGCCCATGTCACTCTAATTTCCCGGCAGGAAGAAGAATTTACCAAAGTCTCAGCCACCCACCGGGAAACAGTATAGGTCCTGAACCAAAATTTTGGACTTCCGTTCAGCTCACAAAAAAGCGAGTTGAAAAATGGAGCTCAGGGGCACAGCAGTTCACAAACTGGCAGAGTAATAAAGGACAACTCTCGTCCAAAAATCTGCTGAGGGAAGGCACCGAGGCCGAATTGAAAGCGAGGTAGAATAGCAGTAATCAGATTTCAAGAGGTACATAGGAATCACCTCTAAAGCACAGGAAGTGGGGCACAACCACGCCAATGATGCACTTGGCCAGAAAGGGCATATGCGTTTTCCCCAGAATATATTCACGAGAAAACGCATACGCCCTTTTTGGCCAAGCAAGCAAGCGGGCAATGGAAATCTGCACTACAAAGAAGTATCACTTCCCACCGGTCAAAAGGGACATCCACAAAATATGTAAAAACCAGAAAGGCAAGACAGGCCCTGGAGAACAGGAGCCTTGTTATGCTGATGGGTGGGATGTAAATTGCCAACTGCCTCCCTGGAGTGGTGCATTGTGTTCCCTAAAACAAGAAAACAACAGAGCTACAGAGCCATGGGCACTTCAAGTCTAGGGTATATACCTTTGGAAAACTGAAAATCAATAAGACAGAGCCACCCCCATATTTAGGCTTCCACTGCTTAGAAGAACCTCAACTAGGGTACACCTTCAATGTCCCAGGAAATATAAAAATCGTTCAAAAATAGTGGTACTTACGTACGATGGAATATCCTTCAGCCACGAAATCAATGTCATAAGTCCAGTAACAGCAAAGTGAGTGGATTCAGATACGGTGATTCTAAGTGAAATAAGTCACACAGAAAAAGAAACTTATCATAAGATATCACTTATGAAGATCCTGTAAACATGGCTACACAAGAACTGAGTTAGGAAAGAGAACACAGTCTCACATTTAGAAAACACTCTTATGCCTGCTTAAGTGGGAAGGTGAGGTGGGATGATGCATAAAACCAGAGTTTGATATAAGCACAGGTACCGTTCCAAAAACCAACTATGCAATAGACAAGACCTACACCTTCCTCAGTGAAAGGGACTCAAAACCTCATATTTCCCGCAGAGGAATATATCTGACTAGTAAGAATCATAAAACCTATGTATTGATATTTCTCCGTAAGGGAATCAAGTGTGTCTAGACTGGCATAAATATGGCAGCGAGAATCAGCTCAAACCCACTATAAAAAGAAATGTCAAAAACAAAACAAAAAAAACAGGGAAATCCTTTACAATTATTTCAGGGTCTCTTAGGAAACCTGGAATGACCCTATCTACAGTGACAGCTAGATGTGGCATAAGGCTGGAAACTTGGGACTGAGAGGATTGGTGAGACTGGGTGAGCAAATGCAGACCCTTTAAAGCAATAATGCATGGCACCCATTATATGGGTCACAACTCTCCAGGTTGAAGGGAATATTACTACAGCTATAACATGTACGGGAAACGTGGAGAACTGACACACTGTGAATACGAAAGTTTTCTAAAACTCAGCGAATAGTCACTCTCCTGGTGTTCCTGTTTGACTTTCCAACTGCTTTACTGTCAATCTCCCAGCTTGGAGAGACACACCCTTTAAGCTCCTGGTTCGCACAGGTTGCCAATTTGTCAGAGGATGGAAGGGAAGAGGGAGAACCAATGAGAGAGTAGATGTTAGGCATTTGGACGGGCCCATGTCACTCTAATTTCCCGGCAGGAAGAAGAATTTACCAAAGTCTCAGCCACCCACCGGGAAACAGTATAGGTCCTGAACCAAAATTTTGGACTTGCGTTCAGCTCACAAAAAACGAGTTGTAAAATGGAGCTCAGGGGCACCGCAGTTCACAAACTGGCAGAGTAATAAAGGACAACTCTCGTCCAAAAATCGGCTGAGGGAAGGCACGGAGGCCGACTTGAAAGCGAGGCAGAATAGAAGGAATCAGATTTCAAGAGGTACGTAGGAATCGCCTGTAAAGCACAGGAAGAGGGGCACAACACCGACAATGATGCACTTGGCCAGAAAAGGCGTATGCGTTTTCTCCTGAATATATTCAGGAGAAAACGCATACGCACTTTTTGGCCAAGCAAGCAAACGGGCAATGCAAATCTGCACTACAAAGAAGTATCACTTCCCACAGGTCAAATGGGACATTCACAAAATATGTAAAAACCAGAAAGGCAAGACAGGCCCTGGAGAACAGGAGCCTTGTTATGCTGATGGGCGGGATGTATATTGCCAACTGCTTCCCTGGAGTGGTGCATTGTGTTCCCTAAAACAAGAAAACAACAGAGCTACAGAGCCATGGGCACTTCAAGTCTAGGGTATATACCTTTGGAAAACTGAAAATCAATAAGACAGAGCCACCCCCATATTTAGGCTTCCACTGCTTAGAAGAACCTCAACTAGGGTACACCTTCAATGTCCCAGGAAATATAAAAATCGTTCAAAAATAGTGGTACTTACGTACGATGGAATATCCTTCAGCCACGAAATCAATGTCATAAGTCCAGTAACAGCAAAGTGAGTGGATTCAGATACGGTGATTCTAAGTGAAATAAGTCACACAGAAAAAGAAACTTATCATAAGATATCACTTATGAAGATCCTGTAAACATGGCTACACAAGAACTGAGTTAGGAAAGAGAACACAGTCTCACATTTAGAAAACACTCTTCTGCCTGCTTAAGTGGGAAGGTGAGGTGGGATGATGCATAAAACCAGAGTTTGATATAAGAACAGGTACCGTTCCAAAAACCAACTATGCAATAGACAAGACCTACACCTTCCTCAGTGAAAGGGACTCAAAACCTCATATTTCCCGCAGAGGAATATATCTGACTAGTAAGAATCATAAAACCTATGTATTGATATTTCTCCGTAAGGGAATCAAGTGTGTCTAGACTGGCATAAACATGGCAGCGAGAATCAGCTCAAACCCACTATAAAAAGAAATGTCAAAAACAAAACAAAAACACAGGGAAATCCTTTCCAATTATTTCAGGGTCTCTTAGGAAACCTGGAATGACCGTATCTACAATGACAGCTGGATGTGGCATAAGGCTGGACACTTGGACTGAGAGGATTGGTGAGATTGTGTGAGCAAATGCAGACCCTTTAAAGCAATAATGCATGGCACCCATTATATGGGTCAAAACTCTCCAGGTTGAAGGGAATATTGCTACAGATATAACATGTATGGGAAACCTGGAGAACTGACGCACTGTGAATAAGAAAGGTTTCTAAAACTCAGCGAATAGTCACTCTCCTGGTGGTCCTGTTTGATTTTCCAACTGCTTTACTATCAATCTCCCAACTTGGAGAGAAACCCCCTTTAAGCTACTGGTTCGCACAGGTTGCCAATTTGGCAGAGGATGGAAGGGAAGAGGGAGAACCAATGAGAGAGTAGATGTTAGGCATTTGGACGGGCCCATGTCACTCTAATTTCCCGGCAGGAAGAAGAATTTACCAAAGTCTCAGCCACCCACCGGGAAACAGTATAGGTCCTGAACCAAAATTTTGGACTTCCGTTCAGCTCACAAAAAAGCGAGTTGAAAAATGGAGCTCAGGGGCACAGCAGTTCACAAACTGGCAGAGTAATAAAGGACAACTCTCGGCCAAAAATCTGCTGAGGGAAGGCACCGAGGCCGACTTGAAAGCGAGGCAGAATAGCAGTAATCAGATTTCAAGAGGTACATAGGAATCGCCTCTAAAGCACAGGAAGTGGGGCACAACCACGCCAATGATGCACTTGGCCAGAAAGGGCATATGCGTTTTCCCCAGAATATATTCACGAGAAAACGCATACGCCCTTTTTGGCCAAGCAAGCAAGCGGGCAATGCAAATCTGCACTACAAAGAAGTATCACTTCCCACCGGTCAAAAGGGACATCCACAAAATATGTAAAAACCAGAAAGGCAAGACAGGCCCTGGAGAACAGGAGCCTTGTTATGCTGATGGGTGGGATGTAAATTGCCAACTGCCTCCCTGGAGTGGTGCATTGTGTTCCCTAAAACAAGTAAACAACAGAGCTACAGAGCCATGGGCACTTAAAGTCTAGGGAATATACCTTGGGGAAACTGAAAATCAATAAGACTTAGCCTCCCCCAAATTTAGGGCTCCACTGCTTAGAAGAACCTCAACTAGGGTACACCTTCAATATACCAGGAAATATAAAATTAGTTCAAAAATAGGGGTACTTACGTATGATGGAATAACCTTCAGCCATGAAATCAACGTCATAAGACCAGTAACAGCAAAGTGAGTGGATTCAGGTACGGTGATTCTAAGTGAAATAAGTCACAGAGAAAAAGAAACTTATCATAAGATATCACTTATGAAGATCCTGTAAACATGGCTACACATGAACTGAGTTAGGAAAGAGAACACAGTCTCACATTTAGAAAACACTCTTGTGCCTGCTTAAGTGGGTAGGAGAGGTGGGGTGAGGCATAAAACCAGAGTTTGATATAAGCACAGGTACCGTTCCAAAAACCAACTCTGCAATAGACAAGACCTACACCTTCCTCAGTGAAAGGGACTCAAAACCTCATATTTCCCGCAGAGGAATATATCTGACTAGTAAGAATCATAAAACCTATGTATTGATATGTCTCCGTAAGGGAATCAAGTGTGTCTAGACTGGCATAAACATGGCAGCGAGAATCAGCTCAAACCCACTATAAAAAGAAATGTCAAAAACAAAACAGAAAAACAGGGAAATCCTTTACAATTATTTCAGGGTCTCTTAGGAAACCTGGAATGACCCTATCTACAATGACAGCTGGATGCGGCATAAGGCTGGACACTTGGGACTGAGAGGATTGTTGAGATTGGGTGAACAAATGCAGACCCTTTAAAGCAATAATGCATGGCACCCATTATATGGGTCCCAACTCTCCAGGTTGAAGGGAATATTACTACATCGATAACATGTACGGGAAACCTAGAGAAAGGAAACACCGTGAATACGAAACGTTTCTAAAACTCAACGAATAGTCCCTCTCCTGGTGTTCCTGTTTGACTTTCCATCTGCTTTACTATCAATCTCCCAACTTGGAGAGATAACCCCTTTAAGCTCCTGGTTCGCACAGGTTGCCAATTTGGCAGAGGATGGAAGGGAAGAGGGAGAACCAATGAGAGAGTAGCTCTTAGGCATTTGGACGGGCCCATGTCACTCTAATTTCCCGGCAGGAAGAAGAATTTACCAAAGTCTCAGCCAACCACCGGGAACCAGTATAGGTCCTGAACCAAAATTTTGGACTTGCGTTCAGCTCACAAAAAACGAGTTAAAAAATGGAGCTCAGGGGCACAGCAGTTCACAAACTGGCAGATTAATAAAGGACAACGCTCGTCCAAAAATCTGCTGAGGGAAGGCAATGAGGCCGACTTGAAAGCGAGGCAGATTAGCAGGAATCAGATTTCAAGAGGTACGTAGGAATCGCCTGTAAAGCACAGGAAGAGTGTCACAACTTCGCCAATGATGCACTTGGCCAAAAAGGGCGTATGTGTTTTCTCCAGAATATATTCACGAGAAAACGCATACGCCCTTTTTGGCCAAGCAAGCAAGCTGGCAATGCAAATCTGCACTACAAAGAAGAATCACTTACCACCGGTCAAAAGGGACATCCACAAAATATGTAAAAACCAGAAAGGCAAGAAAGGCCCTGGAGAACAGGAGCTTTGTTATGCTGATGGGTGGGGTGTAAATTGCCAACTGCCTCACTGGGTTGGTGCATTGTGTTCCCTAAAACAAGTAAACTACAGAGCTACAGAGCCCAGGGCACTTCAAGTCTAGGGAACATACCTTGGGAAAACTGAAAATCAATAAGACAGAGCCACCCCCAAATATAGGGCTCCACTGCATAGAAGAACCTCAACTAGGGTACACCTTCAATATCCCAGGAAATAAAAAAGTAGTTCAAAAATAGGGGTACTTACGTACGATGGAATGTCCTTCAGCCATGAAATCAATGTCATAAGTCCAGTAACAGCAAAGTGAGTGGATTCAGGTACGGTGATTCTAAGTGAAATAAGTCACACAGAAAAAGAAACTTATCATAAGATATCAGTTATGAAGATCCTGTAAACATGGCTACACATGAACTGAGTTAGGAAAGAGAACAGAGTCTCACTTTTAGAAAACACTCTTATGCTGGCTTAAGTGGGAAGGAGACGTGGGCTGATGCATAAAACCAGAGTTTGATACAAGCACAGGTACCGTTCCAAAAACCAACTGTGCAATAGAAAAGACCTACACCTTCCTCAGTGAAAGGGACTCAAAGCCCCATATTTCCCGCAGAGGAATATATCTGACTAGTAAGAATCATAAAACCTATGTATTGATATGTCTCCATAAGGGAATCAAGTGTGTCTAGACTGGCATAAACATGGCAGTGAGAATCAGCTCAAACCCACTATAAAAAGAAATGTCAAAAAGAAAACAAAAACACAGGGAAATCCTTTACAATTATTTCAGGGTCTCTTAGGAATCCTGGAATGACCTTATCTACAGTGACAGCTGGATGCGGTATAAGGCTGAACATTAGGGACTGAGAGGATTAGTGAGATTGGGTGAGCAAATGCAGACCCTTTAGAGCAATAATGCATGGCACCCATTATATGGGTCCCAACTCTCCAGGTTGAAGGGAATATTACTACAGCTATAACATGTACGGGAAACCTAGAGAATGGACACAACGTGAATACGAAAGGTTTCTAAAACTCAACGAATTGTCCCTCTCTTGGTGTTCCTATTTGACTTTCCAACTGCTTTACTATCAATCTCGCAACTTGGAGCGACACCCCCTTTAAGCTCCTGGTTCGCACAGGTTGCCAATTTGGCAGAGGATGGAAGGGAAGAGGGAGAACCAAAGAGAGAGTAGCTGTTAGGCATTTGGATGGGCACATGTCACTCTAATTTCCCGGCAGGAAGAAGAATTAAACAAAGTCTCAGCCAACCACCGGGAACCAGTATAGGTCCTGAACCAAAATTTTGGACTTGCGTTCAGCTCACAAAAAAGGAGTTGAAAAATGGAGCTCAGGGGCACAGCAATTCACAAACTGGCAGAGTAATAAAGGACAACTATCGTCCAAAAATCTGCTGAGGGAAGGCAACGAGGCCGACTTGAAAGCGAGGCAGAATAGCAGGAATCAGATTTCAAGAGATACGGAGGAATCACCTGTAAAACTCAGGAAGAGGGGCACAACTTCGACAATGATGCACTTGGCCAAAAAGGGCGTATGCGTTTCCTCCTGAATATATTCAGGAGAAAACGCATACGCCCTTTTTGGGCAAGCAAGCAAGCGGGCAATGCAAATTTTCACTACAAAGAAGTATCACTTCCCACCGGTCAAAAGGGACATCCACAAAATGTGTAAAAACCAGAAAGGCAAGACAGGCCCTGGAGAACAGGGAGCCTTATTATGCTGATGGGCGGGATGTAAATTGCCAACTGCCTCACTGGAAGAGTGCACTGTGTTCCCTAAAACAAGTAAACAACAGAGCTACAGAGCCAAGTGCCCTACCAGTCTAGGGAATATACCTTTGGAAAATTGAAAATCAATATGACAGAGCCACCCTTAAATTTAGGTCTGCAATGCTTACAAGAACCTCAACTTGGGTAAAACTTAAATATCCCAGGAAATATAAAAATGCTTCAAAAAATTGTGGTACTTACGTACGATGGAATATCCCTCAGCCATGAAATCAATGTCATAAGATCAGTAGCAGCAAAATGAGTGGATTCAGGTACGATGATTCTAAGTGAAATAAGTCACACAGAAAAAGAAACTTATCATAAGATATCACTTATGAAGATCCTGTAAACATGGATACACATGAAATAAGTTAGGAAAGAGAACAAAATCTCACATTTAGAAAACACTCTTATGCCTGCTTAAGGGGGAAGGAGAGATGGGGTGATGCATAAAACCACACTTTGATATAAGCACAGGTACCGTTCCAATAAACAACTATGGAATAGACAAGACCTACACCTTCCTCAGTGAAAGGGTCTCAAAACCCCGTATTACTCACAGAGGAATATAACTGACTAGTAAGGATCTTAAATCTTATGTAATGAAATGTCTGGGTAAGGGATTTAAGTGTGTCTAGACTGACATAAATAATGCAGCAAGAATCAGCTCAAACCCACTATAAACAGGAATTTCAAAAAAAAAAACATAAAACAGGGAAATTCTTTACAATTCCTTCAGGGTCTCAGCTGGAACCTGGAATAACCCTATCTACAATAACAGCTGGATGTTGCACAAGGCTGGACACTTGGGACTGAGAGGATTGGTGAGATTGGGTGAGCAAATGCAGACCCTTTAAAGCAATAATGCATGGCACCCATTCCATGGGTCCCAAATCTCCAGGTTGAAGGGAATATTACTACAGCTATAACATATACAGGAAACCTAGAGAATGGACACACTGTGAGTACAAAAGGTTTCTAAAACTCAACGAATAGACCTTCTCCCTTGTTGCTCCACTTTGACTTTCCAACTGCTTTACTATCAATCTCCCAACTTGGAGATACAGGCCCTTTAACCTCCTGGTTCCCATAGGTTTTCAATTTGCCAGAGGATAGAAGGGAAGAGGGAGAACCAATGAGAGAGTAGCTGTAAGGCATTTGGACGGGGACATGTCACTCTAATTTTCCGGCAGGAAGAAGAATTAACCAAAGTCTCAGCCACCCCCCGGGAACCAGTACAGGTCCTGAACCAAAATTTTGGACTTGCGTTCAGCTCACAAACAACGAGTTGAAAGATGGAATTCAGGGGGCACAGCAATTCACAAACTGGCAGAGTAATAAAGGACAACTTTTGTCCGAAAACCTGTTGAGCGAAGGCAACGAAGCGGACATGAAAGCGAGGCAGAATAGCAGGAAACAGATTTCAAGAGATAGGTTGGAATTGCCTGTAAAGCACAGGAAGAGGGGCACAACTTCGACAATGATGCACTTGGCCAAAAAGGGCGTATGCGTTTTCTCCTGAACATATTCAGGAGAAAACGCATATCCCCTTTTTGGCCAAGCAAGCAAGCGGGCAATGCAAATCTGCACTACAACAAGTATCACTTCCCACCGGTCAAAAGGGACATCCACAAAATGTGTAAAAACCAGAAAGGCAAGACAGGCCCTGGAGAACAGGGAGCCTTGTTATGCTGATGGGCGGGATGTAAATTGCCAACTTCCCCATTGGAGGAGTGCATTGTGTTCCCTAAAACAAGTAAACAACAGAGCTACAGAGCCAAGGGCACTTCCAGTCTAGGGAATATACCTTGGGAAAACTGAAAATCAATAAGACCTAGCCACCACCAAATTTAGGGCTTCACTGCTTACAAGAACCTCAACTTGGGTACAGCTAAATTATCCCAGGGAATATAAAAATGGTTCCAAAAACTGTGGTATTTATGTACGATGGAATATCCCTCAGCCATGAAATCAATGTCATAAGACAAGTAGCAGCAAAATGAGTGGATTCAGGTACAATGATTATAAGTGAAATAAGTCACACAGAAAAAGAAACTTATCATAAGATATCACTTATGAAGATCCTGTAAACATGGCTACACATGAAGTGATTTAGGAAAGAGAACAGAGGCTCACATTTAGAAAATACTCTTATGCCTGCTTAAGGGGGAAGGAGAGGTGGTTTGATGCATACAACCAGAGTTTGATATAAGCACAGGTACCGTTCCAAAAACCAACTATGGAATAGCCAAGACCTACAGCTTTCTTAGTGAAAGGGATTCAAAACCCCATATTTCCCGCAGAGGAATATATCTGACTAGTAATAATTTTAAAACCTATATATTGATATATACCCATAACGGAATCAAGTGTGTCTAAGCTGGCATAAACATGGCAGCGAGAATCAGCTCAAACCCACTATAAAAAGAATTTCAAAAACAAAACAGAAAAACAGGGAAATTCTTTAAAATTCCTTCATGGTCTCTGATGAAATATGGAATGACCCTATCAACAATGACAGCAGGATGTGGCATAATTTTGGACACTTGGAACTGAGAGGATTTGTGATATTGGGTGAGCAAATGCAGACCCTTTAAAGCAATAATGCATGGCACCCACTCCATGGATCCCAACTCTCCAGGTGGAAGGGAATATTACTACAGCTATAACATGTACGGGAAACCTAGAGAATGGACACACTGTGAATACAAAAGGTTTCAAAAACTCAACGAATAGTCCCTCTCCTGGTGCTCTGGTTTGACTTTCCAACTGCTTTACTATCAATCTCCCATCTTGGAGAGACAGCCCCTTTAACCTCCTGGTTCGCACAGGTTGCCAATTTGGCAGAGGATGGAAGGGAAGAGGGAGAACCAATGAGAGAGTAGCTGTTAGGCATTTGGACGGGCACATGTCACTCTAATTTCCTGGCAGGAAGAAGAATTAACCAAAGAATCAGCCAACCAAAGGGAACCAGTATAGGTCCTGAACCAAAATTTTGGACTTGCGTTCAGCTCACAAAAAATGAGTTGAAAAATGGAGCTCAGGAGCACAGCAATTCACAAAATGGCAGAGTATTAAAGGACAACTATCGTCCAAAAATCTGTTGAGGGTAGGCAACGAGGCCAACTTGAAAGCGAGACAGAATAGCAGGAAACAGATTTCAAGAGGTACATTGGAATCGCCTGTAAAGCACAGGAAGAAGGGCACAACTTCGACAATGATGCCATTGGACAAAAAGGGCATATGCGTTTTCTCCTGAGTATATTCAAGAGAATACACATACGCCCTTTTTGGGCAAGCAAGCATGCGGGCAATGCAAATCTGCACTACAAAGAAGTATCATTCCCACCGCTCAAAAGGGACATCCAAAAAATGTGTACTAACCAGACAGGCAAGACAGGCCCTGGAGAACTGGGAGCGTTTTTATGCTGATGGGCGGGATATAAATTGCCAACTGCCTAACTGGAGGACTGCATTGTGTTCCCTAAAACAAGAAAACAATAGAGCTACAGAGCCAAGGTCACTTCCAGTCTAGGGAATATACCTTGGGAAAACTGAAAATCAATAAGACAGAGCCACCCCCAAATTTAGGGCTGCACTGCTTACAATAACCTCAAACTGGGTACACCTTAAATATCCCAGGAAATATAAAAATGGTTCAAAAATTGTGGTACTTACGTACGATGGAATATCCTTCAGCCCTTAAATCAATGTCATAAGACCAGTAGCAGCAAAGTGGGTGGATTCAGGTACGATGATTCTAAGTGAAATAAGTCACACAGAAAAAGAAACATATCATAAGATATCACTTATGAAGATCCTGTAAACATGGCTACACATGAACTGAGTTAGAAAAGAGAACAGAGTCTCACATTTAGAAAAAACACTTATGCCTGCTTAAGGGGGAAGGAGAGGTGGGGTGATGCATAAAAGCAGAGTTTGATATAAGCACAGGTACAGTTCCAAAAACCAACTAGGGAATAGACAACACCTACACCTTCCTCAGTGAAAGGGACTCAAAACCCCATATTTCCCGCATAGGAATATATCTGCCTAGTAAGAATCATAAAACCTATGTATTGATATGTCTCTGCAAGGGAATAAAGTGTGTTTACACTGGCATAAACATGGTAGCGAGAATCAGCTCAAACCCACTATAAAAATAAATTTGAAAAACAAAACAATAAAACAGGGAAATTCTTTACAATTCCTTCAGGTTCTCTGGTGAAACGTGGAATGACCATATCTACAATGACAGTTGGATGTGGTATAAGGCTGGACACTTGGGATTGAGAGGATTGGTGAGATAGGGTGAGAAAATGCAGACCCTTTAAAGCAATAATGCATGGCACCCATTCCATGGATCCCAACTCTCCAGGCTGTAGGGAATATTAGTAGAGCTATTACATGTACGGGAATAGTAGAGAATGGACACACCGTGAATACGAAAGGTTTCTATATCTCAAAGAATTGTCGCTCTCCTGGTGCTCCAGTTTCACTTTCCAACTGCTTTACTATCAATCTCAAAACTTGGAGAGACAGCCCCTTTAAGCTCCTGGTTCACACAGGTTGCCAATTTGGCAGAGGATGAAAGGGAAGAGGGAGAACCAATGAGAGAGTAGCTGTTAGGCATTTAACGGGCATATGTCACTCTAATTTCCCGGCCGGTAGAAGAATTAACCAAAGTCTCAGCCACCCACCGGGAACCAGTATAGGTCCTGAACCAAAATTTTGGACTTGCGTTCATCTCGCAAAAAGCGAGTTGATAAAAGGAGCTCAGGGGCACATCAATCCACAAACTGGCAGAGTAATAAAGGACAACTATCGTCCAAAAATGTGTTAAGGGAAGACAATGAGGCGGACTTGAAAGCGAGGCAGAATAGCAGGAAACAGATTTTAAGAGGTACGTTGGAATCGCCTGTAAAGCACAGGATGAGGGGCACAACTTCGACAAAGATGCACTTGTCCAAAAAGGGCGTATGTGTTTTCTTCTGAATATATTTAGGAGAAAACGCAAACACACTTTTTGGCCAATCATGCAAGCAGGCAATGCCAATCTTCACTACAAAGAATTATCACTTCCCACGGGTCAAAAGGGACATCCACAAAATGTGTAAAAACCACAAAGGCAAGACAGGCCCTGGAGAACCGCAAGCCTTTTTATGCTGATGGGCGGGATGTAAATTGCCAGCTGCCTCACTGGAGGAGTGCATTGTGTTCCCTATAACAAGTAAACAACAGAGCTACAGAGCCAAGGGCTCTTCCAGTGTAGGGAATATACCTTGGGAAAACAGAAAATCAATAAGACAGAGCCACGCCCAGATTTAGGGCTGCATTGCTTACAAGAACCTCAACTTTGGTACACATTAAATATCCCAGGAAATATAAAAATGGTTAAAAAATTGTGGTATTTACGTACGATGCAATATTCCTCAGCCATGAAATCAATGTCCAAAGACCAGTAAAAGCAAAGTGAGTGGATTCAGGTACAATGATTCTCAGTGAAATAAGTCACACAGAAAAAGAAACTTATCATAAGATATCACTTATGAAGATCCTGTAAACATGACTACACATGAACTGAGTTAGGAAAGAGAACAGAGTTGCACATTTACAAAACACTCTTATGCCTGCTTAAGGGGGAAGGAGAGGTGGGGTGATGCATAAAACCAGAGTTTGATATAAGCACAGGTACCGTTCCAAAAACCATCTATGGAATAGACAAGACCTACACCTTCCTCAGTGAAAGGGACTCACAACCCCATATATCCCGCAGAGGAACTTATCTGACTAGTAAGTATCTTAAACCTATGTATTGATATGTCACAGTAAGGGAATCAAGTGTGTCTAGACTGGCATAAACATGGCAGCGAAAATCAGTTCAAACCCACTATAAAAAGGAATTTCAAAGACAAAACCAAAAAAACAGGGAAATCCTTTACAATTCCTTCAGGGTCTCTGATGGAACTTGGAATGACCCTATCTAAAATTACAGCTGAATGTGGCATAAGGCCAGACACATGGGACTGAGAGGATTGGTGAGATTGCATGAGCAAATGCAGACCCTTTAAAAAAATAATGCATGGCACCCATTCCATGGTTCCCAACTCTCCAGGTTGACGGGAATATTACTACAGCTATAACATGTACGGGAAGCCTAGAGAATGGACACACTGTGAATATGAAAGGTTTCTAAAACTCAACGACTTGTCCCTCTCCTGGTGCGCCAGTTTGACTTTCCAACTGCTTTACTATCAATCTCCCAACTTGGAGAGGCAGCCCCTTTAAACTCCTCGTTCCCACAGGTTGCAAGTTTGGCAGAGGATGGAAGGGAAAAGGGAGAACCAATGAGAGAGTAGTTGTTAAGCATCTGGATAGGGACATGTCACTCTAATTTCCAAGCAGTAAGAAGAATTAACCAGAGTCTCAGCCACCCACCGGGAACCATTAGAGGTCCTGAACCAAAATTTTGGACTTGCGTTCAGCTCACAAAAAACGCGTTGAAACATGGAGCTCAGGGGCACAGCAATTCCCAAACTGCCAGAGTAATAAAGACAACTATCGTCCAAAAATCTGTTGAGGGAAGACAACGAGGCCGACTTGAAAGCGAGGCAGAATAGCAGGAATCAGATTTCAAGATGTACGTTGGAATCGCCTGAAAAGCACAGGAAGAGGGGCACAACTTCAACAATGATGCACTTGGACAAAAAGGGCGTATGTATTTTCCCCTGAATATATTCAGGAGGAAACGCATATGCCCTTTTTGTCCAAGCCAGGAAGCAGGCAATGCAAATCTGCAGTACAAAGAAGTATCACTTCACACCACTCAAAAGGGTCATCCACAATATGTGTAAAAACCAGAAAGGCAAGACAGGCCCTGGAGAACAGGGAACCTTGTTATGCTGATGGGCGTGATGTAAATTGCCAACTGCCTCACTGGAGGAGTGCATTGTGTTCCCCAAAACAAGTAAACAACAGAGCTACAGAACCAAGGGCACTTCTAGTCTAGGGAATATACCTAGGGAAAACTGAAAATCAATAAGGCAGAGCAACACCCAAATTTAGAGCGGCACTGCTTACAAGAAGCTTAACTTGGGTACACCTTAAATATCCCAGGAAATATAAAAATGTTTCCAAAAATTGTGGTACTTATGTATGATGGAATATCCCTCAGTCATGAAATCAATGTCATAAGACCAGTAGCAGCAAAATGAGTGGATTCAGGTACGATGATTCTAAGTGAAATAAGTCACACAGAAAAAGAAACTTATCATAAGATATCACTTATGAAGATCCTGTAAACATGTCTACACATGAACTGAGTTAGGAAAGAGAACAGAGTCGCACATTTACAAAACACTCTTATGCCTGCTTAAGGGGGAAGGAGAGGTGGGGTGATGCATAAAACCAGAGTTTGATATAAGCACAGGTACCGTTCCAAAATCCAACTATGGATTAGAAAATACCTACACCTTCCTCAGGGAAAGGGACTCAAAACCCCATATTTCCCGCAGAGGAAAATATCTGAGTAGTAATGATCTTAAACCTATGTACTGATATGCCTGGGTAAGGGAATTAAGTGTGTCTAGACTGGCATAAACATGGGAGCGAGAATCAGCTCAATCCCACTATAAAAATCAATTTCAAAAACAAACAAACAAAAAAAAACAGAAAAAATCCTTAGAATTCCTTCAGGGTCTCTGAGGAAACCTGGAATGACGCCATGTACAATGACAGCTGGATGTGGCAAAGGCTGGACACTTGGGACTGAGAGTATTGGTGAGATTTTGTGAGCAAATGCAGACCCTTTAAAGCAATAATGCATGGCACCCATTCCATGGGTCCCAACTCTCCATGTTGAAGGGAATATTACTACAGGTATAACATGTACTGGAAACCTAGAGAATGGACACACTGTGAATACGAATGGTTTCTAAATCTCAACGAATAGTCCCTCTCCTCGTGCTCCGGATTGACTTTCCAAGTGCTTTACTATCAATCTCCCAACTAGGAGAGACATCCCCTTTAACCTAATGGTTCCCACATCTTGCCAATTTGGCAGAGGCTGGAAGGGAAGAGGGATAACCAATGAGAGAGCAGTTGTTAGGCATTTGGACGGGGATATGTCATTCTAATTTCCCGGCAGGAAGAAGAATTAGCCAAAGTCTCAGCCACTCACCGAGAACCAGTATAGGTCCTGAACCAAAATTTTGAACTTGCGTTCCGCTCACAAAATACGCTTTGAAATATGGAGCTCAGGTGCACAGCAATACACAAACTGGCACAGTAATAAAGGACAACTATCATTCAAAAATCTGCTGAGGGAAGGCAACGAGGCGGACTTGAAAGCGAGGTCGAATAGCAGGAAACAGATTTCAAGAGGTACGTTGGAAACGCCTGTAAAGCACAGGAAGAGGGGCACAACTTCCATAATGTTGCACTTGGCCAAAAAGGGCATATGCGTTTTCTCCTGAATATATTCAGGTGAAAATGCATATGCCCTTTTTGGCCAAGGAAGCAAGGGGGCAATGCAAATCTGCACTACAAAGAAGTATCTCTTACCACCTGTCAAAAGGGACATCCACAAAATGTGTAAAAACCAGAAAGGCAAGACAGGCCCTGGAGAACAGGGAGCCTTGTTATGCTGATGGGCGGGTTGTAAATTGCCAACTGCCTCACTGGAGGAGTGCATTGTGTTCCCAAAACAGGTAAACAACAGACCTACAGAGCGAAGGGCACATACCGTCTAGGGAATATACCTTGGGAAAACTATAAATCAATAAGACAGAGCCACCCCCAAATTTAGGGCTGCACTGCTTAGAAGAACCTCAACTTGGGTACACCTTAAATATCCCAGGAAATATAAAACTGGTGCAAAAAACTGTGGTACTTACATATGATGGAATATACCTCAGCCATGAAATCAATGTCATAAGACCAGTAGAAGCAAAATGAATGGATTCAGATACGATGATACTAAGTGAAATAAGTCACACAGGAAAAGAAACTTATCATAAGGTATCACTTATGAAGATCCGGTAAACATAGCTACACATGAACTGTGTTAGGAAAGAATACAGAGGCTCACATGTAGAAAACACGCTTATGCCTGCTTAAGGGGGAAGTAGATGTGTGGGGATGCATAAAAACAGACTTTGATATAAGCACAGGTACCGTTCCAACAACCAGCTATGGAATAGAAAAGACCTACACCTTTTTCAGTGAAAGGGACTCAATATCCCATATTTCCCGCAGAGGAATATATCTGAGTAGTAAGGGTCTTAAACCTATGTACTGATATGTCTGGGTAAGGGAATTAAGTGTGTCTAGACTGGCATAAACCTGGCAGCGAGAATCAGCTCAAACTTACTATAAAAACGAATTTCAAAAACAAAACAAAAAAACAGGGAAATCCTTTACAATTCCTTCAGATTCTCTGATGAAACCTGGAATGACCCTATCTGCAATGACAGCTGGATGTGGCATAAGGCTGGAAACTTGGGACTGAGAGGATTGGTGAGATTGGGTGAGCAAATGCAGACCCTTTAAAGGAATAATGCATGGCACCCATTCCATGGGTCCCAAATCTCCAGGTTGAAGAGAATATTACTGCAGCTATAACATGTACGGGAAACGTAGAGAATGGACACACTGTGAATATGAAAGTTTTGTAAAACTCAACGAATTGTCCCTCTCCTGGTGGTCGAGTTTGACTTTCCAACTGCTTTACTATCAATCTCCCAACTTGGAGAGACAGCCCCTTTAACCTCCTGTATCCCACACGTTGCCAATTTGGCAGAGCATGGTAGGGAAGAGGGAGAACCAATGAGAGAGTAGTTGTTAGGCTTCTGGATGGGCAAATGCCACTCTAATTTCCCAGCAGGAAGAATAATTAACCAAAGTCTCAGGCACCCACAGGGAACCAGTATTGGTCCTGACCCAAAATTTTGGACTTCGTTCAGCTCACAAAAAAACGAGTTGAAACATGGAGCTCAGGGGAACAGCAATTCCCAAACTGCCAGAGTAATAAAGGACAACTATCGTCCAAAAATCTTTTGAGGGAAGACAACGAAGGGGACTTGAAAGCCAGGCAGAATAGCAGGAAACAGATTTCAAGTGGTACATTGGATACGCCTTTAAAGCACAGGAAGAGGGGCAGTACTTCAACATTGATGCACTTGGCCAAAAGGGCGTATGCATTTTCTCCTGAATATATTCAAGAAAAAATTCATACGCCCTTTTTGGCCAAGCAAGCAAGCAGGCAAAGCAAATCTGCACTACAAGAACGATCACTTCCCACTGGTTAAAAGGGACATCCGCAAAATGTGTAAAAACCAGAAAGGCACGACAGGCCTTAGACAACAGGGAGCCTTGTTATGCTGTTGGGCAGGATGTAAATTGCCAACTGCCTCACTGGAGGAGTGCCTTGTGTTCCCTAAAACAAGTAAACAACTGAGCTACAGAGCCAAGGGCACTTCCAGTCTATGGAATATACCTTGGGAAAACTGAAAATCAGTAAGACAGAGCCACACCAATATTTAGGGCTGCACTGCTTACAAGAACCTCAACTTCGGTACACCTTAAATGTCCCAGGAAAGAAAAAAATGGTTCAAGAAATTTTGGTACTTACGTACGATGGAACATCCCTTAGCCATGAAATCAATGTCATAAGGCCAGTAGCAGCAAAATGAGTGGCTTCAGGTACGATGATTCTAAGTGAAATAAGTCAAACAGAAAAAGAAACTTATCATAAGATATCACTTATAGGGTGAATGTACACATGGCAACACGTGAACTGAATTACAAACACAACAGAGTCACACATTAAGAAAACAATCTTCTGCCTGCTTAAGTGGAAAGGCGAGGTGGGGTGGTGCATAAAACCACAGTTATAAATTAGCACACATACCGTTACATAAACTAAGTATGTAATAGACAACACCTACTCCCGGCACAATCAACTGGACTCAACACCCCATATTCATTGCAGAGGAATATATCTGACTCTAATCATTTTAAATCATATGTATTCTCATGTCTCCATAAAGGAATCATATGTGTGTATAATGGCATGAACACAGCACTGAAATTCAGCTAAACCCCCTTATAAAAATAAGTTTCAAAAGCAAAATGCAAAAACAGCGAAACAGAGAGAAATCTTAAAAATTACGTTCAGGGCCTGTGATGCAACCTAGATTGACCACCTTTACACCCATAGATGGATGAGACATAAGACTGGACACTTGGGGCTGACAAGATTGCTGAGGTAGTGTGAACAAAAGAACACCACTTAGAGCAATACTGTGTGCTACCCATTCTAGTGGTCCCAACTCTCCAGCTTGAAGGGAATCTTCCTACAGTTAAAACATGCATGGGAAACCCATTGGATGGTACACTGTGTAATTGGGAAAGTTTTCTAAAACGTAGCTCATTTTTCCTTTCATCGTGCTCAGCTTCACCATTCCATCTGCATTACTAAAAATCTCCCCACTTGGAGTGTCAGCGCCTTTATCCTCCTGTTATGCACAGTTTGCAAATTGAGCAGAGGATGAACAGGAAGAGGGGAAACAAATGAGAGATTAGCTGTAGGTGTTTGGATGGGCACATATCACTCTAGTTTCCCATCAGGAAGAAGAATTAGCCAAAGGCTCAGCCTGAAGCCCCGGAACCAGACTAAGGCCTAAAGCCATCCTGTGGTATTGCAGCCAGCTCACAAATAGGCGATTTGAAAAATGGAAATCAGGGGAACCACAATTCACAAACTTGCAGAGTTATAAAGGACAACTATCATCCAGAAATATATTGAGGTAAGGCAGTGAAGAGGATTTGAATGCAAGGCAGAATTGAAGGAAACAGATTTCAAGAGGTACATTGGAGTCATCTTTAAAGCACAAGAAAAGCAACAGAACTTCAACAATGTTGCCCTTGGCTGAAAAGGGACTATGTGTATTTTCTTGATTATATTCGGGAAAAAATGCATACGCCCTTTTTGGCCAAGCAAGCCATCAGGCATTGAAAATCCACACTAAAGAGAAGTGTCCCTTACATCCAGTCAAAAGGGCCATCCACATATAGTGTAAAAACCACAAAAGCAGGACAGGCCATGGAGAAAAGGGAGCCTGGTTACACCGATGGACAGGATGTAAATTGCAAACAGCCTCTCTGGAGAACTGTATGTTGTTTTCTAAAACAGCTACAGAGCATAGCACACTTCCACTCATGGGCGTGTATTTTGGGAAAACTAAAAATCCACAACACAAAGCCAGCCCAAAGTTTAGGGCTGCTCTGTTTACAAGAACCTCGACTTCGGTAAACTTTAAATATCCCAGGAAAGGAAAAAAATGGATATAGATGTTGTGGTACTTATATAAAATGGAATGTCACTCAGACATAAAATCAATGTCATAAGGCCAATAGCAGCATAATGAGTGGCTTTAGGTACGATGATGCTAAGTGAAATGAGCCACAAAGAAAAAAGAAACTTTTTGTAATATATCACTAATAGAGGGAATGTAAACATGGCTACCCATGAACTGAATTTCAAAAGTGAACAGAGTTAAACATTTAGAAAACACACTTATTCCTCCTTAAGGGAAAAGGTGACGTGGGGTGATGTGTAAAAGAAGAGTTTGAAATTAGCACAGATCTCATTCCATATACCAAATATGTAATAGACAAGACCTACTCCTTTCTCAATGAACTGGACACAAAACACCCTATTCAGTGAAGAGGAATATATCTGACTGGTAATAATCTTGAAACCTATGTATTTATATGTCTCCATAATGGAATCAAGTGTATGTAGATTGGCATAAACACAGTTCAATGGAACACGACATAAAGCCCAGAGATAAACCTACATACCTATGGCTATCTCATCTATGACAAAGGAGCTAAGGATATACAATGAAGAAAAGACAGTCTCTTCAGTAATTGGTGCTGGGAAAACTGGACCCCTACACATAAAAGAATGAAATTAGAACACTCCATAACACCATACACAAAAATAAACTGTAAATGGATTAGAGATCTAAATATAAGACCAGACACTATAAAACACTTAGAGGAAACCATAGGCAGAACACTCTATGACATAAATCCTAGCAAGATCCTTTTTGACTCACGTCCTAGAGAAATGGAAATAAAAACAGAAATCAACAAATGGGACCTAATGAAACTTAAAAGCTTTTACACAGTACAGGAAAACATAAACAAGATGCAAAAACAACCCTCAGAATGGGAGAAAATATTTTCAAATGAATCAATTGACAAAGGATTAATCTCCAAACTTTACGAGCACCTCAACTAGCTCAATATCACAAAAACAAACAACCCAATCCAAAAACGGGCAGAAGACCTAAATAGACATTTCTCCAAAGAAGATATACAGATTACCAAGAAACACAGGAAAGGATGCTGAACATCACTATTCATTAGAGAAATGCAAATCAAAACTACCGTGAGGTATCACCTCACAGCAGTCAGAGTGGCAATCATCAAAATAATCTACAAAACAATAAATACTGGAGAGGTCTTTATTGGAGAAAAGGGAACACACTTGCACTGTGGGTGGGTATGTAAATTGATATGGGCACTAGGGAGAACAGTACGGAGGTTCCTTTAAATAACTAACAATAGAAATACCATACGACACAACAATCCAACTACTGGGCATTTGCCTTGCAAAAACCATAATTGTAAAAGAGTTATGTACAAAAATGTTCATTGCACCTCTATTTACAATAGCCATGATATGGAAGCAACCTAAGTGTCCATCGACAGATGAATGGATAAAGAAGATCTGGCACATATATACAATGGGATATTACTCAGCCATAAAAAGAAGCAAAACTGAGTTATTTGTACTGAGGTGGATGGACTTAGAATCTGTCCTACACAGTGAAGTAAGTCAGAAAGGGAAAAAACAAATACTGTAATGTTAACAGAGATATACGGAACCTAATGAAGAAAAAAAAAAAGATTTTGAAGAACCTAGTGGCAGGACCGGATTAAGGACACAAACATAGAGAAGGGACTTGAGGACACCAGAAGGGGGATGGGTAAGCTGGGACGAAGTGAGAGAGTGGCATGGACATAAATACATTACCAAATGTTACACCGATAGCTACTGGGAAGCAGCCACATAGAACAGGGAGATCAGCTCGGTGCTTTGTGACCAAATAAAGGGGTGGGATATGGGGTGTGGGAGGGAGATGCAAGAAGGAGTGGATCTGGTGATATTTGTATATGTATAGCTGATTCACTTTTTTATACAGCAGAAACGAACACTCCATTGTAAAGCATTTATACTCCAATAATCGTGTAAAAGGAAAAAAAAGAAAGCACATGGATAAACCTACACACCTATGGTCAACTAATCTATGACAAAGGAGGCAAGACTATACAATGGAGATAAGACAGTCTCTTCAATCATTGGTGCTGGGAAATATGGACAGCTACATGTAAAAGAATGAAATTAGAACACTCCCCAACACCTTACATAATATATTCAAAATGGATTAGAGACATTAATGTAAGACTGGATAGTATAAAACTCTGAGAGGAAAACTTACGAAGGATACTCCGACGTAAATCACAGCAAGATCTTTTTTGATCCACCTCCTATAGTAATGAAATAAAAAAGAAAACTAAACAGATGGTACCTAATGAAACGTAAAAGCTTTTGCAAAGCAAAGGAAACTACAAACAAGATAAAAAGACAACCCTCAGAATGGCAGAAAATATTTGCTAACGAATCAATGGACAAATGATTAATCTCCAATATATATAAACAGCTCATGCAGCTCAATATTAATGAAACAAACAACCCAATACAAAAATGGAAGAAAATCTAAATAGACATTTCTTCCAAGAAGACATAGAGATGGCCAGTACGCACATGAAAATCTGCTCAACATCTCTAATTATTAGAGAAATGGAAAAGGAAACTACAATGAGGTATCACGTCACACCTGTTAGAATGGGCATCATCAGAAAATCTACAAACAACAAATGCTGGAGAGGGTGTGAAGAAAAGGAACTTTCTTCCACTATTGTTGGGAATGTAAATTGATACAGTCTCTATGGGGAACAGTATGGAGGTTCCTTAAAAAACTAAAAATAGAATTACCATATAATCCAGCAATCCCACTACTGGGCATATACCCAGAGAAAACCATAAATCAAAAAGACACATCCACCACAATGTTCATTGCAGCACTATTTACAATAGCCAGGTAATGAAAGCAACCTAAGTGCCCACAGACAGACGAATGGATAAAGATGTGGTACATATATACAATGGAATATTACTCAGCCATACAAAGGAATGAAATTGGGTCATTTGTAGAGACCTTGAAGGATCGAGAGACTGTCATACAGAGTGAAGTAAGTCAGAAAGAGAAAAACCAATATTGTATATTAATGCATATATGTGGAACCTAGAAAAATGGTACAGATGAACCAGTTTGCAGGGCAGAGGTAGAGACACAGATGTAGAGAACAAACATATGGACACCAAGGGGGGAACGCCATGTGAGGGTGGTGGTGGGATGAATTGGGAGACTGGGATTCACATGTGCACACTTATATGTATAAAATAGATATCCAATAAGAACCTGCTGTATAAAAGAAATACATAAATTTTAAAAAATTAAAAATAAATAAATAACATTTAATAAAATAAAACAGAAAAAAAGTTTTTCCCTTCACATAGACGTCTTTATATTAATGCATTATTTCCATGTTTATATCACCAAATTAAAACAAAATAGGAATAAATAAAATCTACCTTGAACCAAAAAGAAAAAAAAAAAAAAAAAAAAAACAGAAACCACCATTTATACAGAGGAAAATCGTATCAGGGCACTTGCTCCAGTGGTAAAAAATTCTTAAGTTGGTCACAGGTGGGAAATCGTCTCCCATGCAGTCAGCAGCACTCCCCCCCACAGGAGCATCCTCATTGCAAAGATGGGGGACTGTGTCGAGGCGTCTGTGAGTAAATGTGAGCTGAGCCCCAGTAATGCTGCAGCTGAACTCTTCCCACCATTTCCAGGTAAAACACCTGAATATGTACAAGCACTTGCAAGCCTAGAAGAAGGTCTGTGGAGCCACACCAGCGACAGCACACAGGCTGACTTGGTGCCTGCAGGCCAGCCAGGATGGTCCTGGCCCCAGATGTTCTTCTGGAAGCTTTCCATTTACCTGCCTGAGATACCCCTCCTGCCATGGCCCCCACTGATTTTTAATTCCTCACCTCTGCCTGGGGAGAAATTCCAGCGGCAGGTATGGGTGACACATCCTCTTCTTTAGCAGGTGGCAGCCTGGCAACTCCTGCAGAAAGTCCAGCAGAGCCCCACTCACACTGGGCCACCCACAAAGCCACGGCCCCTCACTCCCTCCCACCACCCCAGCCCCGACACTGCTGACGGGGCAGAGAATATGGCGTCAGGCACAGCTACAGGGTCTCTTGCTGACTGGAGAGGTGTTTATATTGACCTCAACCCAGGCACACATGGGGAGGGCTGGCAGGCAGTGTCAGGCTGCCCAAATCAGCCAATCCTCATCCCTCAGGGGCTCACAGTTGCAGAAAATGAACCTTGCTAAACGGGCCACGCCTAAGGAACAGGTGTGGGCTCTTGAGAGTTAGGATAGACAAGGGGCTGCAGGTGCGGCTTGTTTTCTTACCATTTTATCAGTTCCATGAGTGGAAAACAATTTCAAGAAGACCTTATCCTAATGAGAAGAACCCACGAGTCAGGGAGAGGAGTGATGGTGGGTGGAGACAGAGGCCTGGTGCCCTGGCTGCAGTGGAAGTGTCTGGAAGACCAGGCAGAGAGAGGCTGCACAGAGTGATAGCCAGGGTCACAGACCTGTCAGAGCTGCTGTTTGTTAGTTCAAGTCCTGCTCTGAGGTGTTCTGTGTCAGCTGTGAGTGACAGGTGAGCTGGGGGTTCTCTGCAAGGTGGGCTATGTGCACAGTTCCTGTGTGTCCAGCCCTGCTGGGGTACCTGCCAAGGGGAGTTCCATATCCTGGGAAGGGCCTGACTATGAGAGCCCCATGGGCTGCTGGGTAGCTGCACAGGTGAGCTCCATACCACGGGAGGGACTTGACCACGAGAGCCCCGTGGGCTGTGGGGTGGGGGTGCAGCCCAGGTGAGCTCCATATCCTGGGATTTGCCTGACCACGAGAGCCCCATGGGCTGCTGGAGACCTGGTAAAGCATATCAGGACACTCAGTGAAGCCACCGAGGTTATATATCCAGTAGCTCCTATTTCCTACACCCTGCTGGTCATTCTACCAACCACCAGGCCATGGCATTCTGTATTAGACTACAATGATGCCTTCTTCTGTATTCCATTCATCTCAGAGTCACAAGAATTTTTGGCATGTGAGTGGCAGGACACAACATGCAACCAAAGCAATAATGCTGGGCCGTCCTGCCCCAATGGTTCAAAAATCCCCACACCATCATTGGGGAAATGTCCTCTAAAGACCTAAAAGTTCTACTTCTGTAAAAGGGAACCCTCCTTCAATATGAAGTGGACATTCTGATCACCAGGCCTACTAAAGACGCCTCTGAACTACCTAGCCAAGAAAGGATAGAAGGTGTCCAAGAAAAAGGCTCAAATATCCCAGGCTAAGGTGACATGCCTGGGCTTCATTCTCACAGATATTCGGAGAAACGCATCCCAGGATAGGGAAGAAGCCATTTGTAGCCTTACCTCTTCTAAAACTAGAAGACAGCTTAGGGGTTTCTTGGGAGGCCAAGGTTTTCTGCATCTGGATCCCTAACTACAGTCTAAT
This sequence comes from Mesoplodon bidens, assembly GCF_964165515.1. Classification (NCBI taxonomy): domain Eukaryota; kingdom Metazoa; phylum Chordata; class Mammalia; order Artiodactyla; family Ziphiidae; genus Mesoplodon; species Mesoplodon bidens. Next base: position 227,268 of record NW_027671359.1, read on the forward strand.
AGCTGGGCCTCTACACGAAACACTGACACGAAAAGATGATGATCCTTTTGAAAAGAATCCAGAAGCAGCCTCTCAAGAATGGAAAGAGCAGTCAATTCAGACCCTTGCCCAGGAACTCCCTAATTTAGGTAAACATTTGACCTTTACATACCGGGTCAAAGGTTAATAGCCCTTGGAGCCTTACTGCAAAAACTGGGACCACTTGAAATGGAGCAACACAAGAATGCCCTTCAGATATGATAAACAATGGTCACCAAGGGCTTTGCCACCGACTCATCAGGCCAGGATACTGGGGTATCTAAACAGCTGGAAATCAGCAGCCCACAAGGCCAGCTCCCTCGTAAGGGAAAAGGACCCCATGTGGTGATCCTAACCACCCATCATGCCCTGAAGTTGCAGGGGTCGCTCTGTGGACACACTCACCTCGAGTGAGGAGGTCCTCCAACTCCAACCTCCAGAGATACAAATGGGGGCAACGGGCCCCCAAGATGACTTGTGTGACTATCACTTGACCTGGAGTTTCTCTCAGAAAACAACAAGACTGTGCCCCGAAAGAGCAGACTACTGCTTGCAGGACTTACTGCACCCACAGGGGAGCTAATAAGCTTGGACGGGGAAATATATATCACGCTTTCACCATAGAAAACCCTACAGACAACATGGTGATAGTGGCCAATATGACCGGCTGGACTGCTGGCTACTTCTAAAGGCCGTTGACTCAGTGGACGTCATGGTCCTGGATCACCACTGACCCTGGACTGTCTGGGAGTTGTGCGGGCAAGGCTCTGACCCATGGTGCTGTTTGTACATTAATTCAGGTACCTAATTAAAGAAAGCACAGACTACTGGTCAGAGCATCTAGGCTGACAAAAACCATCTTCCTACGGTCGCCGAACTAATGTGGTGTGGGGTGAAACCTGCCACCTCAGCATCTCTGCACATCTCTTTCCTGGACCCTTAAAGGTCATTAGAATCTATAACACTTCCAATGCTGGTGCTCAGGCGGACGAGATGTGAGGCAGGAGGCCTTGGGACAATCAACCTCACCTGGAGGCTGGTGGGGAGACGTTTTGCCCCTCCCCGCAGGTATCAGGGCTCCCACCATAGCATGAAGCAGTTACAAAAGAGGTGTCTGCACCCTCAACACCCCAAGAATGTGGAACAGAACAAAAAGCAGAGGAGGTGTTTGTCTCTGGCAACGTTCATTAAAAACTCCTGGGAGATAAAAAGAGAATCTGGGCAATAAAATAGAGTCTAACCTGTTTTTCCTTTGTGCTTTGTCTAATTTCACGTGTTCCTAGGGTTCCGCATGCAGAGGTCCCTCACCTGGCACTTCAGACCCGATTTCCTAGAACAGAATGGCTGGGTCGACACCTCAGCTAGCTGGGTCCCATGCACACTCCGTGGCATAGAGCCTGAGCTGCAGCCAACCCAGCCCTCGAGAGCTCCATCCCCTCCCTCCCACTGACGCTGCTGGGATCCCTACACAGCAGCCCAGCCCACAGCCCGTGGGGGAGTGCACGCTCTCACCTCTCCATTCTGTTTTCAAAATAATGTTCCTTTGCTTCTGAACCAAACTCAGTCTTGATCTGTTGGCTCCAATGTCACTGGGCACGGGGACTCCTGTTGGGGTCCACTCTGGAGGATCAGTAACAGAAATTGAGAACATTGTAACTTCAATGAACAGATGTGTGAGCCAAACTGTAGTTAACATAGAGCAGTGTATAATGCTCGGGTAAAATAAGATGTTTCTAAGACTTACATTTGATATTTCCATCACTTTACTATAAGCAAGTTCAGTGAAGATGTCTGTCTTATTTGTCAGGTCAACATTAGAGAAATGAAGTGATTTATTTCCATGTATGTACATTGAATACTCTTGGCTGAAGCTTCAATCTTGTTTTGAATGCTTTTCCATTGAAAATGATACCTCTCTTTCAGTTCCCCCATTTCTGAGAAGTATAAAATCTTATAATTTATTATTACCAAAGGGGAAAGGTAGGAGAAGGGATAAATTAACAGTTTGGGATTAACACATACACTGCTATGTATAAAATAGATCATCAACAAGGAACTACTGTATAGCACAGGGAACTACACTGAATATTTTGCAATAACCTAAAAGGGGAAATAATCTGAAAAAGAATCGATATTTTTATTGACATCATCTATCAATGACAGATAAAATGTAACCTAAGCAAGGCTGATGGTGAGCGCTTCTGACCTTGAAGATTTCAATCATCTAAAGTTTGGGCTCTGCATATTTCCCAAGGCCCTTATTGGACAGACGTGTAGCCGTAGCTTAAAAATTCCCCAGTTTGGGGTTCAGGGAGGCACTGATTTGGAAAAATCCCTGGTGTTCTCCTTACATGCACGGAACCATTCCTACAGCTAAAACATGCCTGCCACACCTAGAGGATGTTACACCGTTTCATCGGAAAGAGTTTGGAAAAGGCACCTCATCTCCTCATCACCTGGTGCTCGGGTTCAACCCTCCAGCATCTTTCCTAACAATCTCCTCACTTGGGGGTATCAGCACCGTCAACATCCTCTTGCACACAGTTTGGAATTTGTCCAGAGGAAGAAGCGGAAGGATGAGAAAAATTTAGAGACAAGTCTTAGGTGTTCGGACAGGAACATGCCACTCTAATTTCCCAAGAGGAACAAGAATTAACCAAAGGCTCAGCCTGCCTCCTCAGAACCAGAATAGGGCCTGAAGCAATCCAATGGTTTGGCGGCCAGCTCACAAAAAAAGCGAGTTGCAAAATAGAGCTCAGGGGCAGACAATTCAAAGACCTGCAAAGATATAAATGATAACCAACGTCCAAAAATATATTAAGGTAAGGCAACGAAGAGGATCTGAATGAGAGGCAGAATTGCAGGAAACAGATTTCAAAAGGTAGATTGTACTCACATTTAAAGCATATGAAAAGCAGCAGAATTTCTAAAATGATGCAGTTGGGCAAAAGGGTGTATGTGTTTTTTTCGTGAAATCTTCAGGAAAATAAAACACATACAGAGTTTTTGGCCAAACAAGCAAGCGGGAAATGCAAATCCGCACAACAAAGAAGTCTCAATATACACTGCTTAGAAAGGCCATCCAAAAAATGTGTACAAAGCAGAAATGCAGGAGAGGCCATGGAGAACAGGGAGCCTAGTCACGCTGATGGGTGGGGTATAAATATCCCACAGCCACTCTGAAGAAGTGCATGCTGTTTCCTAAAACATCTAAAATACAAAGCCCCCGAGCAAAGGGGACTTCAACTCATGGGCATATAACTTGGGAAGACTAAATATCGACAAGACACAGCCACGCCAAAGCTTAGGGCTGCTCTGCATGCAAGAACCTCAACTTCGGTACACCTAAATTATCCCAGGAAAAAGAGAAATGCATAAAGAACTTGTGGTAAATCTGTACAATGGAATATCACTCAAACGTGAAATCAATGTCATAAGGCCAAGAGCAGCATAATGAGTGGATTTAGGTATGATGATTCTAAATGAAATTAGTCACACAGAAAAAAGAATCTTATCATAAGATATCACTTACAGAGGGAATGTCAACATCACAACACATGAACTGAATTAAGAAAGAGAACAGAGTCTCACATTTAGAAAACACTCTTATGCCTGCTTAAAGGGAAAGGAGAGGTGGGGTGATGCATAAAACCAGAGTTTTATATTAGCACAGGTAACATTCCATAAACCAAATACAGAAGAGACAAGACCTACACCTTCCTCAGTGAACGGGACTCAAAACCCCTATTCCCCGCAGAGGAATATATCTGACTAGTAAGAATCTTAAAACCTATGTATTGATATGTCTCCGTAAGGGAATCAAGTGTGTCTAGACCGGCATAAACACGTCAGTGAAAATCAGTTCAACCCCATTATAAAAATGAATTTCAAAAACCAAACAAAAAAACAGCGAAATTCTTACACAATTCCTTCAGGGGTTCTGATGAAACCTGGAATGACCCTATCTGCAAAGACAACTGGATGAGACATAAGGCTGGACACTTGGAACTGAGAGGACTGGTGAGATTGGGAGAGAAAATGCAGATCCTTTAAAGTAGTAATGCATGACACCATTCCATGAGTCCCAAATCTCCAGGTAGAAGGGAATATCAATACAGTTATAACACGTATGGGAAACCTAGAGAATGGACACACTGTGATGGCGAAAGGTTTCTAAAAGTCTCCTAATTTTTCCTCTCCTTGTGCTCCAGGTTGGCATTCCAACTGCCTTACTATCAAACTCCCAACTTAGGAGAGTTAACCCCTATAACATCCTGGTTCACACAGTTTGCTAATTGTGCAGAGGATGAAAGGGAAGAGGGAGAACCAATCAGAGAGTAGATGTAGGCATTTGGATGCGCACATGTCACTCTAAATTCCCGTCAGGAAGAAGAATTAACCAAAGCCTCAGCCACCCGTAGGGAACAGTATAGCCACCCCTGGAACTAGTATAGGTCCTGAAGCAAAATTGTGGATTTGCGGTCAGCTCCCAAAAATGGGATTTGAAAATTGGAGCTCAGGGGCACAGCAATTCACAAACCTGCAGAGTTATAAAGGACTACTCTCTTCCAAAAATCTGTTGGGAGAAGGGAATGAAGCGCACTTTAAAATGAGGCAGAATTGCACAAAACATATTGCATGAGGTAAATTGGAATCGCTTTTAAAGCACAGGAAAAGCATCACAACTTCGACAGTGATGCACTTGGCCAAAAACGGCGTATGCCTTTTCTCCTGAATATATTCAGGAGAAAATGCATACGCCATTTTTGGCCAATCAAGCAAGCGTGAAATGCAAATCCACTCTACAAAGTATTGTCACTACCCAGCGGTCAAATGGGACATCCGAAAATCTGTAAAAACCAGAAAGGCAAGAGAGATATGACAAGGACATGAAGCAATGTGATCCCAAGTGTCATGGAGGATAGTGATGACCAGCTCATGGAGCATTGTGATGACAAGATTATGTAGCATTTTGCTGACAAAGGCATGGAGCATTGTGATGACAATGCTCATGGAGCACTGTGATGACAAGCGTCACGGAGCATTGTGATTAAGCTGTCATGGAGCAGTGGGATGACAAGCGCATGGAGCATTTTGATGACAAGAGTCCCGGATCATTGTGTTGTCAGGGTTCATGGAGAGTTGTGATGACACTGGTCATGGAGCATTGTGATGAGAAGGTCATGGAGCATTGGGCTGAAAATGTTCATGGAGTATTGTGATGAGAGGTGTCATTTAGCATTGTGATGACAAGGTACGGGAGCATTGTGATGAGAAGACTATGGAACATTGTGATGACAAGTCTCATGGAGCATTCTGATGAAAAGGGGCATGGAGCATTGTGATTACAGGGGTTGTGGAGCATTGTGATGACAAGGGCATGGAACATGAGATGAGAAGGCCAGGGAGCGTTCTGATGACATGCATCACGGAGTTCTGTGATGACAAGGGCATGGAGCATTGTGATTACAGGGGGCTTGGAGCACTGTGAGGAAAACGGCATGGAACATTGTGATGAAATTGGCATGGAGCCTTGACATGACAGGGTTCATGGATGATACTGACGACAAGTGTCAGGGAACATTGTGATGACAGGGGTATTGAGCATTGTAATGACAAAGTTCATGGAGCATTGTGATGAGAAGACCATGGATAATTGTGATGACGAGCGTCATGGGGCATTGTGATGACAAGTGTTATGGAACATTGTGATCACAAGGGTTTGGAGCATTGTGATGACAGAGGTCATGGATCATTCTGATTTGAAGGAGCATGGAGCATTGTGATGACAAGGGCATGAAGCAATGTGATGCCAAGGTTCATGGAGGATTGTGATGACAATGGTAATGAAGTATTCTGTTGACAAGCGCATAGAGCATTGTAATGACAAGGTCATGTAGCATTTTGCTGACAAAGGCATGGAGCATTGTGACGACAGGTGTCATGCAGCACTGTGATGACAAGCGTCACAGAGCATTGTGAATACAGAGGTCATGGAGCACTGGGATGACCAGGGCATAGATCATTTTGATGACAAGGGTCATGGAGTTTGGGCTGAATATATTCATGGAGTATTGTGATGATAGGGTTCATGGAGCATTGTGATGACTAGGTAATGGGGCATTGTGATGACAAGAGTCCCGGATCATTGTGTTGTCAGGTGTCATGGAGTGTTGTGATGACAGTGGTCATGGAGCATTGTGATGATATTGCTCATGGAGCATTGCAATGAGAAAGTCATGGAGCATTAGGCTGAAAATGTTCATGGAGTATTGTGATGACAGGAGTCATGGAGAATTCTGATGACAAGCTTGTGTAGTATTGTGCTGACATAGCATGTAACACTGTGATAAGAAGTGTCATGGAACATAGTGATGTCAAGAACTTGGAGAACTGTGATGACCAGGGCATGGAGCATTGTGATGGCAAGACCGTAGAGCATTGTGATGAGAAGACCATGGATAAATGTGAAGAAGAGCGACATGGAGCACTGTAATGACAAGGGATATGGAGCATTGTGATGTCAGGGGACATGGAGCATTTTGATGAAAAGGATCATGGAGCATTTTGATGGCAGGGCTTATGGAACATTGTGATGTCATAGGTCATCGAACATTGTGATGATAAGTGCATGTAGCATTGTGATGCAGGAGTCATGGAACATTGTGATGACAATGGTGAGGGAGTATTGTGATGAATAGTGATGTAACATTGTGATATCATTGGTGAGAGAGCATATTGATGAGAAGTGCGTGGAGAATTGTGATGACAAGGTTAATGGAGCATTGTGATAAGATTGTGGAGCACTGTGATGACAAGTGCATGGTGCATTGTGATGACATGTGTCATGGAGCATTGTGCTGACAAGCGCATGGAACACTGTGATGACAACGGTCATGGAGCATTTTCCTGAGAAAGGCAGAGAGTATTGTGATGACAAGTGTCAAATAGCATTGTGATGAAAATTTCATTGAGCATTGAGTTTAAAAAGGTCACAGAGACTGTTGATGACGAGGGCATGGACCACTGTGATGACAAAGGTCATGAATCAGTGAGATGACAGGAGTCACGGAGCATTGTGATGACATGGGTCATGGAGCATTGTGATAACAAGGGCATGGAGCATTGTGATGACAAGTGCACGGAGCATTGGTCTTATAAGTTTCATGGATTATTGCAATGACAGTTGGAATGCTGCATTGTGATGACAAGGGCATGGAGCATTGTGAAGACCAGGTCATGCAGTATTGTGAAGACAGGTGACAGGGAGCATTGTGGTGACATATGTAATGGCCCATTGTGATGACAATGGCATGGAGCATTGTGATGCCAAGTGTCATGGAGGATTCTGATGGCAAAGGTAATGGAGCATTGTGATGACAATGGCTTGGAGCATTGTGATGACAACGGTCAGGGAGCATTGTGCTGACAACTGCATGGATAATTGTGATGACAAAGGTCATGGAGCATTCTGATGACAAGCTTGTGGAGTATTTTGATGACAATGGCATGGAGCATTGTGATGAAAACGGCATGGGACATTGTGATGAAAAAGGCATGGATCCATTTCGTGACAGGGTTCAAGGAGCATTCTGACGACAAGTGTCAGGGAGCATTGCGATGACAAGTGTATTGAGAATTGTGATGACAAAAGTCATGGAGCATTGTGATGAAAAGGACATGGAGTATTGTGATGACAGGCATCATGGAGCGTTGTTATGACAAGTGTTATTGAACACTGTGATCACAAGGGTTTGGAGCATTGTGATGACAGAAGTCATGGATAATTTTGATTACAAGGAGCATGGAGCATTGTGATGACAAGGGCATGAATCAATGTGATCCCAAGGTTCATGGAGGATTGTGATGACAATGGTAATGGAGTACTGTGATGACAAGTGCACAGAGCATTGTAATGACAAGGTCATGTAGCATTTTGCTGACAAAGGCATGGAGCATTGTGATGACAGGTGTCATGGGGCACTGTGATGACAAGCGTCACGGAGCATTTTGAATAAAGGGGTCATGGAGCAATGGGATGAGTAGGGCATGGATCATTTTGATGACAAGTGTCATGGAGCATTGGGATGCAAATGTTCATGGAGTATTGTGATGACAAGGGACATGGATCGTTGTGATGACAGGGGTCATGGAGCATTGTAATGACAGGGGTCATGGAGCATTGTGATGAGAAGTTCATGGAGCACTGGGCTGAAAATATTCATGGAGTATTGTGATGACCGGTGTCATGGAGCATTGTGATGACAAGGTACTGGAGCATTGTGATGCCAAGGGTCATGTTTCTTTGTGATGACAAAGTCATGGAGCATTTTGATGACAAGGGCGTTGTGCATTGTGATGAGAAGGGCAGGGAGCATTGTGATGACAGGGTCATGGAGCAATTTGATGAAAATGGTGATGGAACATTTTGATGACAGAGGTTATGGAACATTGTGATATCAGGGGTCATGGAACATTTTCATGACAGGGGTTATGGACCATTGTGATGACAGGGGAGTGCGTGTATTGTGATGACTAGTGAGGGAACATTGTGATATCAGTGGTGAGAGAGCATTTAATAAGACGTGTAAGGAGCATTGTGATGACAACGTTTATGGAGCATTGTGATGACATGGGTCATGGAGCAGTGCACTGACAAGCGCATGGAACATTGTGATGACAAGGTTCTTGGAGCATTGAGTTTACAAAGTGATGGAGCACTGTGGTAACAAGTGTCACGGAACATTGTGATGAAAAGTTCATGGAGCATTGTGGTGACAAACTTCACAGAGCCTTGTGATGAAGAGGGCATGGATCATTGTGATAACACAGGTCATCTAGCCTTGTGATGACTGGAGTCACGGAGCATTGTGAGAACTGGGGTCATGGAGCATTGTGATGACAAGAGTATGGAGCATTGTGATGACAGGGGCACGGAGCATTGGTCTGACAAGTTTCATGGATAACTGTGTTGACATTTGGAATGGCACATTGTGATGACAAGGTTATGCAGTATTGTGAAGACAGGTGTCAGGGAGCATTGTGATGACATATTTCATGTTCCATTGTGATGACAATGGCATGGAACATTGTGATGACAAGGGCCTGGAGCATTGTGATGACAAGTTTCATGGAGCATTGTGATGACAAGGGCCATTGAGAATTTTGATGAACATGTCGTGAAGCATTGTGATGACAAAGGCATGGAGCTTGTTATGACAGGGGTCAAGAGGCATTGCGATGACATGTGCATGGAGAATTGTGATGACAAAAGCATGTAACATTGTGATGAGAACTGTCATGGAGCATTGTGATGACAAGGACGTGGAGAATTGTGATGACAAGGGACATGGAGCATTGTGATGGCAAGACCGTGGAGAATTGTGATGAGAAGACCATGGATAATTGTGATGACGAGCGTCATGGAGCACTGTAATGACAAGGGCTATGGAGCATTGTGATGTCCGGGGACATGGAGCATTTTGATGAAAAGGTTCATCGAGCATTTTGATGACAGGGGTTATGGAATATTGTGATGTCATAGGTCATCGAACATTGTGATGATAAGTGCATGTAGCATTGTGATGACAGGAGTCATGGAACATTGTGATGACAGGGGTGAGGGAGTATTGTAATGAATAGTGATGTAACATTGTGATATCAGTGGTGAGAGAGCATATTGATGAGAAGTGCATGGAGCATTGTGATGACAAGGTTAATGGAGCATTGTGATGACAAGATTGTGGAGCCCTGTGATGACAAGAGCATGGTGCATTGTGATGACGTGTCATGGAGCATTGTGCTGACAAGGGCATGGAGCATTGTGATGACAACAGTCATGGAGCATTGTGCTGAGAAAGGCATAGAATATTGTGATGACAAGTGTCAAAGAGCATTGTGATGAAAATTTCATGGAGCATTGAGGTTAAAAAGGTCACAGAGACTGTTGATGACGAGGGCATGGACAATTGTGATGACAAAGGTCATGAATCATTGAGATGACTGGAGTCACGGAGCACTGTGATGACATGGGTCATAGAGCATTGTGATAACATGTGCATGGAGCATTGTGATGACAAGTGCACGGAGCATTGGTGTAATAAGTTTCATGGATTATTGCAGTGACAGTTGGAATGGTGCATTGTGATGACAAGGGCATGGAGCATTGTGAAGTGCAGGTCATGCAGTATTGTGAAGACTGGTGTCAGGGAGCATTGTGATGACATATGTAATGGCCCATTGTGATGACAATGGCATGGAGCATTGTGATGCCAATTGTCATGGAGGATTCTGATGACAAAGTTAATGGAGCATTGTGATGACAATGGCTTGGAGCATTGTGATGACAAGGGTCAGGGAGCAATGTGCTGACAAGTGCATGGAGAATTGTGATGACAAATATCATGGAGCATTCTGATGACAAGTTTGTGGAGTATTTTGATGAAAATGGCATGGATCATTGTGATGAAAACGGCAAGGGACATTGTGATGAAAAAAGCATGGATCCATTTCGTGACAGGGTTCAAGGTGCATTCTGACCACAAATGTCAGGGAGCATTGTGATGACAAGTGTATTGAGAATTGTGATTACATAAGTCATGGAGCATTGTGATGAAAAGGGCATGGAGTATTGTGATGAAAGGCATCATGGAGCGTTGTGATGACAAGTGTTATGGAACATTTTGATCACAAGGTGTTGGAGCATTGTGATGAGAGAGGTCATGGAGCATTATGATTTCATTGTGATGACAATTGCATAAAGCATTATGATGGAGGGCATGGTTCATTGTGATGACAGGGTTCATTGAGCATAGAGATGAATAGGGGCATGGAGCATTGTGATTACAGGGGTCTTGGATCATTGTGATGACAGGTGTAATGGAGCATTGTGATGGCAAGTGCATGGAGCACTGTGATGAGAAGTCCATGGAGCATTCTGATGACATGCGTCATGGAGCTTTGTGATGACAAGGGCATGGATCAATGTGATGATAGCGATCATGGAGCATTGTGATGACAATGACATGGAGCATTGTGATGCCAAGGGTCATGGTTCTTTGTGATGACAAAATCATGGAGCATTTTGATGACAACAGCGTGGTGCATTGTGACGAGAAAGGCAGGGAGCATTGTGATGACAGTGTCATGGAGCAATTTGATGAAAAGGGTCATGGAACATTTTGATGACAGTGTTTATGGAACATTTTGATGTCAAGGGTCATGGAACATTTTCATGACAGGGGTTATGGACCATTGTGATGACATTGGAGTGGGTATATTGTGATGACTAGTGAGGGAACATTATGATATCAGTGGTGAGAGAGCATTTTGATAAGACGTGCAAGGAGCATTGTGAAGACAATGTTTATGGAGCATTGTGATGACATGGGTCGTGGAGTACTGCGCTGACAAGTGCATGGAACATTGTGATGACAAGGGTAATGGAGCATTTTGATGACAACGGCCATTGAGAATTTTGATGAAATGGTCGTGAAGCATTGTGATGACAGAGGCACGGAGCTTGCTAAGACAGGGGTCATGGAGCATTGTGCTCACAAGCGCATGGAGCACTGTGATGACAACGATCATGGAGCATTGTGCTGAGAAAGGCATAGAGTATTGTGATGCCAAGAGTCATAGAGCATTGTGATGAAAATTTCACGGAGCATTGAGGTCAAAAAGGTCACAGAGTCTGTTGCTGACGAGGTCATGGACCATTGTTATGACAAAGTTCATGAAGCACTGTGATGACTGGACTCACGGAGCATTGTGATGACATGGGTCATGGAGTATTGTGATAACAAGGGCATGGAACATTGTGAAGACGAGTTCATGCAGTATTGTGAAGACTGGTGTCAGGGAGCATTGTGATGACATATGTAATGGCCCATTGTGATGGTAATGGCATGGAGCATTGTGATGCCAAGTGTTATGGAGGATGCTGATGACAAAGGTAATGGAGCACTGTGATGACAGTGGCTTGGAGCATTGTGATGACAAGGGCTTGGAGCATTGTGATGACAAGTGTCAGCGAGCATTGTGATGAGAAAGGCAGAGAGTATTGTGATGACAAGGGTCAAAGAGCATTGTGATGATAATTTCATGGAGCATTGAGGTTAAAAAGTCACAGAGACTGTTGCTGACGTGGTCATGGACCATTGTGATGACAAAGGTCATGAAGCATTGTGATGACTGGAGTTATGGAGCATTGTGATAACAAGGGCATGGAGCACTGTGATGACAAGGGCATGGATCATTGGTCTAATAAATTTCATGGATTATTGCAGTGACAGTTGGAATGGCGCATTGTGATGACAAGGGCATGGAGCATTGAGAAGACCAGGTCATGCAGTATTGTGAAGACTGGTGTCAGGGAGCATTGTGATGACATATATAATGGCCCATTGTGATGACAATGACATGGAACATTGTGATGACAAGTGTCAGGGAGCACTGTGCTGGCAAGTGCATGGAGAAATGTGAAGACACGGGTCATGGAGCATTCTGATGACAAGCTTGTGGAGTATTTTTATGACAAAGGCATGGAGTATTGTGATGAAAATGGCATGGGGCATTGTGATGAAAACGGCATGGAGCCTTTTCGTGACAGGGTTCAAGGAGCATTCTGACGACAAGAGTCAGGGAGCATTGTGATGACAAGTGTATTGAGAATTGTGATGACAAAGGTCATGGAACATTGTGATGACAAGGGTCATGGAGCATTGAGTTGACAAAGGGATGGAGCATTGTGGTAACAAGTGTCACGGAGCATTGTGATGAAAAGTTCATGGAGAATTGTGGTGACAAATTTCACAGAGACCTGTGATGATGAGGGCATGGATCATTGTGATGACACTGGTTATGAATCCTTGTGATGACTGGAGTCACGGAGCATTGTGAGAACTGGGATCATGGAGCATTGTGATGACAAGGGCATGGAGCATTGTGATGACAGGGGCATGGAACATTGGTCTGACAAGTTTCATGGATAATTGTGTTGACAGTGGGCATGGCACATTGAGATGACAAGGTCATGCAGTATTGTAAAAACAGGTGTCAGGGAGCATTGTGATGACATAAGTAATGGCCCATTGTGATGACAATGACATGGAGCATTGTGATGCCAAGTGTCATGGAGGATTCTGATGACAAAGGTAATGGAGCATTGTGATGACAATGGCTTGGAGCACTTTGAAGACAAGGGTCAGGGAGCATTGTGCTGGCAAGTGCATGGAGAATTGTGATGACACGGGTCATGGAGCATTTGGATGTCAAGCTTGTGGAGTATTTTGATGACAATGGCATGGATTATTGTGAGGAAAATGGCATGGGGCATTGTGATGAAAACAGCATGGAGCTTTTTCTTGACAGCGTTCAAGGATCATACTTACGACAAGAGTCAGGGAGCATTGTGATGACAAGTGTATTGAGAATTGTGACGACAAAGGTCATGGAACATTGTGATGAAAAGGGCATTGAGTATTGTGATGACAGGCATCATGGAGCGTTGTGATAACAAGTGTTATGGAACATTGTAATTACAAGGGTTTGGAGCATTGCGATGACAGAGGTCATAGATCATTTTGATTTCAAGGAGCATGGAGCATTGTGATGACAAGGGCATGAAGCAATGTGACCCCAAGGTTCATGGAGGATTCTAAAGACAATGGTAATGGAGTATTGTGATGACAAGCACATAGAGCATTGTAATGACAATGTCATTTAGCATTTTGCTGACAAAGGCATGGAGCATTGTGATGACAGGTGTCATGGAGCACTGTGATGACAAGTGTCACAGAGCATTGTGAATACAGGGGTCATGGAGCATTGGGATGACAAGGGCACGGATCATTTTGATGACAAGGGTCATGGAGTTTGGGCTGAATATATTCATGGACTATTGTGATGACAGGGGTCATGGAGCATTGTGATGACTAGGTAATGGGGCACTGTGATGAAAAGAGTCCCGGATCATTGTGTTGTCAGGTGTCATGGAGTGTTGTGATGACAGTGGTCATGGAGCATTGTGATGATATTGGTCATGGAGCATTGCGATGAGAAAGGCATGGAGCATTGGGCTGAAAATGTTCATGGAGTATTGTGATGACAGGAGTCATGGAACATTGTGATGACAAGGGCATGGAGCTTTGTGATGACAGGGGCATGGATAATTGTGATGACAAGGGTCATGGAGCATTCTGATGACAAGTTTGTGGAGTAGTATGCTGACAAAGCATGTAACACTGTGATGAGAAGTGTCATGGAACATAGTGATGCAAAGAACTTGGAGAATTGTGATGACCAGGGCATGGAGCATTGTGATGGCAAGACCGTGGAGCATTGTGATGAGAAGGCCATGGATAATTGTGATGAAGAGCGTCATGGAGCACTGTAATGACAAGGGGTATGGAGCATTGTGATGTCAGGGGACATGGAGCATTTTGATGAAAAGAGTCATGGAGCATTTTGATGACAGAGCTTATGGAACATTGTGATGTCATAGTTAATCGAACACTGTGATGATAAGTGCATGTAGCATTGTGGTGACAGGAGTCATGGAACATTGTGATGACAGGGGTGAGGGAGTATTGTGATGAATAGTGATGTAACATTGTTATATCAGTGTTGAGAGAGCATATTGATGAGAAGTGCATGGAGCATTGTGATGACAAGGTTAATGGAGCATTGTGATGACCAGATTGTTGAGCACTGTGATGACAAGCGCATGGTGCATTGTGATGACATGTGTCATGGAGCACTGTGCTGAAAAAGGCATAGAGTATTGTGATGACAAGGGTCAAAGAACATTTTGATGAAAATTTCATGGAGCATTGAGGTTAAAAAGGTCACAGAGACTGTTGATGACGAGGGCATGGACCATTGTGATGACAAAGGTCATGAAGCATTGTGATGACTGGACTCACGGAGCATTGTGATGACATGGGTCATGAAGCATTGTGATAAAAAAGACATGGAACATTGTGAAGACCAGGTCATGCAGTATTGTGAAGACTGGTGTCAGGGAACATGTGATGGAATATGTAATGTCCCATTGTGATGACAATGGCATGGAGCCTTGTGATTCCAAGTGTCATGGAGGATTCTGATGACAAAGGTAATGGAGCATTGTGATGACAATGGCTTGGAGCATTGTGATGACAAGTGTCAGGGAGCATTGTCCTGACAAGTGCATAGAGAATTGTGATGACAAATGTCATGGAGCATTCTGATGACAAGCTTGTGGAGTATTTGATGATAATGGCATGGAGCATTGTGATGAAAATGGCATGGGGCATTTTGATGAAAAAGGCATGGAGCCTTTTCGTGACAGGGTTCAAGGAACATTCTGACGACAAGTGTCAGGAATCATTATGATGACAAGTGTATTGAGAATTGTGATGACAAAGGTCATGGAGCATTGTGATGTAAAGGGCATGGAGTATTGTGAAGACAGGCATCAAGGAGCGTTGTGATGACAAGTGTTATGGAACACTGTGATCACAAGTGTTTGGAGCATTGTGATGACAGAGGTCATGGATCATTTTGATTTCAATGAGTATGGAGCATTTTGATGACAAGGGCATGAAACAATGTGATCCCAAAGTTCATGGAGGATTGTGATGACAATGGTATTGGAGTATTGTGATGACCAGTGCATAGAGCATTGTAATGACAAGGTCATGTAGCATTTTGCTGACAAAGGCATGGAGCATTGTGATGACAGGTGTCATGGAGTTCTGTGATGACAAGCGTCAGGGAGCATTGTGAATACAGGGTTCATGGAGCATTGGGATGACAAGGGCATGGATCATTGTGATGACAAGGGTCATGGAGCATTGGGATGAAAATGTTTATGGAGTATTGTGATGATAAGGGACATGGATCGTTGGGATGACAGGGGTCATGGAGCATTGTAATGGCAGGGGTTATGGAGCATTGTGATGAGAAGGTCATGGATCACTGGGCTGAAAATATTAAAGGAGTGTTGTGATGACAAGTGTCATGGAGCATTTTGATGAAAAGACCATGGAGCCTTGTGATGATATGTCTCATGGAACATTCTGAAGAAAAGGGGCATGGAGACTTGTGATTACAGCGGTCGTGGAGCACTGTGATGACAAGGGCATGGAGCATTGGGATGAGAAGTCCATGGAGCCTTGTCATCACAGGGTTCAAGGAACATACTGACGACAAGTGTCCGGGAGCATTGTGATGACAAGGGTATTGAGCATTGTGGTGACAAAAGTCATGGAGCATTGTGATGAGAAGACCATGGATAATTGTGATGACGAGCGTCATGGGGCGTTGTGATGAAAAGTGTTTTGGAACATTTTGATCACCAGGGTTTGGAGCATTGTGATGACAGAGGTCATGGAGCATTATGATTTCATTGTGATGACAATAGCATGAAGCATTATGATCGTGGGCATGGTGCAGTGTAATGACAGGGTTCATGGAGCATTGAGTTGACAAAGGGATGGAGCATTGTGGTAACAAGTGTCACGGAGCATTGTGATGAAAATTTCTTGGTGCATTGTGATGACAAAGTTCACAGAGCCTTGTGATGATTAGGGCATGGATCATTGTGATGACACTGGTCATGAAGCCTTGTGATGACTGGATTCACAGAGCCTTGTGAGAACTGGGGTCATGGAGCATTGTGATGACAAGAGCATGGAGCATTGTGATGACAGGGGCATGGAGCATTGGTCTGACAAGTTTAAAGGATAATTGTGTTGACAGTGGGTATGGCACATTGAGATGACAAGGTCATGCAGAATTGTGAAGACAGGTGTCAGGGAGCATTGTGATGACATATTTCATGTTCCATTGTGGTGACAATGGCATGGAGCATTGTGATGTCAAGTGTTTTGGAGGATTGTGATGACAAAGGTAATGGAGCATTGTGATGACAAGGGCTTGGAGCATTGTGATGACAAGGGTCATGGAGCTTTGTGATGACATCGGCTATTGAGAATTTGATGAAAAGTTCGTGAAGCATTGTGATGACAAAGGCATGGAGCTTGCTATGACAGGGGTTATGGCACATTGCGATGACATGTGCATGGAGAATTGTGATGACAAAAGCATGTAAAATTGTGATGAGAACTGTCATGGAGCATTGTGATGACAAGGACGTGGAGAATTGTTATGAGAAGACCATGGATAATTGTGAAGACGAGCATCATGGAGCACTGTAATGACAAGGGCTATGGAGCATTGTGATGTCAGGGGACATGGAGCATTTTGATGAATATGGTCATGGAGCATTTTGATGACAGGTGTTATGGAACGTTGTGATGTCATAGGTCATCGAACATTGTGATGATAAGTGCATGTAGTATGGTGATGACGGGAGTCATGGAACATTGTGATGACTGGGGTGAGGAGTATTGTAATGAATAGTGATGTAACATTGTGATATCAGTGGTGAGACAGCATATTGATGAGATGTGCATGGAGCATTGTGATGACAATGTTAATGTAGCCTTGTGATGACAAGATTGTGGAGCACTGTGATGACAAGCGCATGGTGCATTGTGATGACGTGTCATGGAGCATAGTGCTGACAAGCTCATGGAGCATTGTGATGACAACGGTCATGGAGCATTGTGCTGAGAAAGGCATGGAACATTGTGATGACAGGTGTCATGGAGCACTGTGATGACAAGTGTCACAGAGCATTGTGAATACAGAGGTCATGGAGGATTGGGATGACTAGGGAACGGATCATTTTGATGACAAAGGTCATGGCGTTTTGGATGAATATATTCATGGATTATTGTGATGACAGGTGTCATGGAGCATTGTGATGACTAGGTAATGGGGCATTGTGATGACAAGAGTCCCGGATCATTGTGTTGTCAGGTGTCATGGAGTGTAGTGATGACAGTGGTCATGGAGCATTGTGATGATATTGGTCATGGAGCATTGCGATGAGAAAGTCATGAAGCATTGGGCTGAAAATATTCATGGAGTATTGTGATGACAGGTGTCATGGAGCATTGAGTTGACAAGGTACTGGAGCATTGTTATGAGAAGAACATGGAGCCTTGTGATGATATGTCTCATGGAACATTCTGATGAAAAGGGGCATGGAGCATTGTGATTACAGGGGTTGTGGAGCACTGTGATGACAAGGGCATGGAGCATTGGGATGAGAAGGCCATGGAGGCTTGTCATCACAGGGTTCAAGGAGCATACTGACGACAAGTGTCAGGGAGCATTGTGATGACAAGGGTATTGAGCATTGTGGTGACAAAAGTCATGGAGCATTGTGATGAGAAGACCATGGATAATTGTGATGACGAGCGTCATTGGGCGTTGTGATGATAAGTGTTATGGAACATTTTGATCACAAGGATTTGGAGCATTGTGATGAGAGTGGTCATGGAGCATTATGATTTCATTGTGATGACAATAGCATGAAGCATTATGATGGTGGGCAGGGTGCATTTTGATGACCGGGCTCATGGAGCATTGAGATAAAAAGGGGCATGGAGCATTGTGATTACAGGGGTCATGGAGCTTTATGATGACAAGTGTAATGGAGCATTGTGATGGCAAGGGCATGGAGCACTGTGATGAGAAGGCCATGGAGCATTCTGATGACATGAGTCATGGAGCTTTGTGATGACAAGGGCATGGAGCAATGTGATAAGAGCAATCATGGAGCATTGTGATGACAATGACATGGAGCTTTGTGATGCCAAGGGTCATGTTTCTTTGTGATGACAAAGTCATGGAGCATTTTGATGACAAGGGCGTTGTGCATTGTGATGAGAAGGGAAGGGAGCATTGTGATGACAGGGTCATGAAGCAATTTGATGAAAATGGTCAAGGAACATTATGATGACAGGGGTTATGGAACATTTTGATGTCAGGGGTCATGGAACATTTTCATGACAGGGGTTATGGACCATTGTGATGTCATTGGAGTGGGTGTATTGTGATGACTAGTGAGGGAATATTTTGATATCAGTGGTGAGAGAGCATTTTGATAAGACGTGCAAGGAGCATTGTGATGACAAGTTTTATGGAGCATTGTGATTCCAAGGGTCATGGTTCTTTGTGATGACAAAGTCATGGAGCATTTTGATGACAAGTGCGTTGTGCATTGTGATGAGAAGGGAAGGGAGCATTGTGATGAAGGGTCATGAAGCAATTTGATGAAAATGGTCAAGGAACATTATCATGACAGGGGTTATGGAACATTTTGATGTCAGGGGTCATGGAACATTTTCATGACAGGGGTTATGGACCATTGTGATGACATTGGAGTGGGGGTATTGTGATGACTAGTGAGGGAACATTTTGATATCAGTGGTGAGAGAGCATTTTGATAAGACGTGCAAGGAGCATTGTGATGACAAATTTTAAGGAGCATTGTGATGAAAAGTTCATGGTGCATTGTGGTGACAAAGTTCACAGAGCCTTGTGATGATGAGGGCATGGATCATTGTGATGACACAGGTCATGAAGCCTTGTGATGACTGGAGTCACGGAGCATTGTGAGAACTGGTGTCATTTAGCATTGTGATGACAAGGGCATGCAGCATTGTGATGACAGGGGCATGGAGCATTGGTCTGACAAGTTTCATGGATAACTGTGTTGACTGAGGGCATGGCACATTGTGATGACAAGGGCATGGAGTATTGTGAAGACAGGTGTCAGGGAGCATTGTGATGACATATTTCATGTTCCATTGTGATGAAAATGGTATGGAGCATTGTGATGTGAAGTGATTTGGAGGATTGTGATGACAAAGGTAATGGAGCATTGTGATGATAAGTGCTTGGAGCATTGTGATGACAAGGGTTAAGGAGCATTGTGATGACAACGGCCATTGAGAATTTTGATGAAATGGTCCTGAAGCAATGTGGTGACACAGGAATGGAGCTTGCTATGACAAGGGTCATGGGGCATTGCGATGACATGTGCATGGAGAATTGTGATGACAAGGGACATGGAGCACTGTGATGAGAACTGTCATGGAGCATTGTGATGACAAGGACGTGGAGAATTGTGATGACAACGGACATGGAGCACTGTGATGACCAAAGCATGGAGCATTGCGATGGCAAGACCGTGGAGCATTGTGATGAGAAGACCATGGATAACTGTGATGACAAGCGTCATGGAGCACTGTAATGACAAGGGCTATGGAGCATTGTGATGTAAGGGGACATGGAGCATTTTGATGAAAATGGTCATGGAGCATTTTGATGACATGGCATATGGAACATTGTGATGTCATATGTCATTGAACATTGTGATGATAAGTGCATGTAGCATTGTGATGACAGTAGTCATTGAACATTGTGATGACAGGGGTGAGGGAGTATTGTGATGAATAGTGATGTAACATTGTGATATCAGTGGTGAGAGGGCATATTGATGAGAAGTGCATGGAGCATTGTGATGACACGGTTAATGGAGCATTGTGATGACAAGATTGTGGAGCACTGTGATGACAAGCGCATGGTGCATTGTGATGACATGTGTCATGGAGCATTGTGCTGACAAGCGCATGGAGCATTGTGATGACAACGGTCATGGAGCATTCTGCTGTGAAAGGCATAGAGTATTGTGATGACAAGGGTCAAAGAGCATTGTGATGAAAATTTCATGGAGCACTGAGGTTAAAAAGGTCACAGAGACTGTTGATGACGAGGCCATGGACCATTGTGATGACAAAGCTCATGAAGCATTGTGATGACTGGAGTCACGGAGCATTGTGATAACAAGGGCATGGAGCATTGTAATGACAAGGGCATGGAACATTGGTCTAATAAGTTTCATGGATTATTGCAATGACAGTTGGAATAGCGCATTGTGATGACAAGGGCATGGAGCATTATGAAGACCAGGTCATGCAGTATTGTGAAGACTGGTGTCAGGGAGCATTGTGAAGACATATGTAATGGCCCATTGTGATGCCAATGGCATGGAGCATTTTGATGCCAAGTGTCATGGAGGATTCTGATGACAAAGGTAATGGAGCATTGTGATGACAATGGCTTGGAGCATTCTGATGACAAGGGTCAGGGAGCATTGTGCTGGCAAGTGCATGGAGAATTGTGATGACACGTGTCATGGAGCATTTGGATGACAAGCTTGTGGAGTATTTTGATGACAATGGCATGGAGCATTGTGATGAAAATGGCATGGGGCATTGTGATGATAAAGGCATGGAGCCTTTTTGTGCCAGGGCTCAAGGAGCTTTCTGAGGACAAGAGTGAGGAAGCATTGTGATGACAATTGTATTGAGAATTTTGATGACAAAGGTCATGGAACATTTGGATGAAAAGGGCATGGAGTATTGTGATGACATGCATCATGGAGCGTTGTGATGACAAGTGTTATGGAACATTGTGACCACAATGATTTGGAGCATTGTGATGACAGAGGTCATGGATCATTTTGATTTCAAGGAGCATGGAGCATTGTGATGACAAGGGCATGACAATGTGATCCCAAGGTTTATGGAGTATTGTGATGACAATGGTAATGGAGTATTGTGATGACAAGTGCATTGAGCAGTGTAATAAGAAGGTCATGTAGCATTTTGCTGACAAAGGCATGGAACATTGTGGTGGCAGTTGTCATGGAGCACTGTGATGACAAGCGTCACAGAGCATTGTGGATACAGGGGTCATGGAGCATTGGGATGACAAGGGCATGGATCATTGTGATGACAAGTGTCATGGAGCATTGGGATGAAAATGTTCATGGAGTATCGTGATGACAAGGGACATGGAGCGTTGTGATGTCAGGTGTCATGGAGCATTGTAATGACAGGTGTCATGGAGCATTGTGATGAGAAGGTCATGGAGCATTGAGCTAAAAATATTCATGGAGTACTGTGATGACAGGTGTCATGGGGCATTGTGATGACAAGGTACTGGAGCATTGTGATGAGAAGACCATGGTGCCTTGTGATGATATGTCTCTTGGAACATTCTGATGAAAAGGGGCATGGAGCCTTTTAATTAAAGGTGTGGTGGAGTACTGTGATGACAAGGGCATGGAGCATTGGGATGAGAATGCCATGGAGCCTTGTCATCACAGGGTTCAAGGAGCAAACTGACGAGAAGTGTCAGGGAGCATAGTGATGACAAGTGTATTGAGCACTGTGGTGACAAAAGTCATGGAGCATTGTGATGAGAAGACCACGGATAATTGTGATGACGAGTGTCATGGGGCGTTGTGATGATAAGTGTTATGGAACATTTTGATCACAAGGATTTGGAACATTGTGATGAGAGTGGTCATGGAGCATTATGATTTCATTGTGATGACAATAGCATGAAGCATTATGATGGTGGGCATGGTGCATTGTGATGACAGGGTTCATGAAGCATTCAGATGAAAAGGGGCATGGAACATTGTGATTACAGGGGTCATGGAGCTTTGTGATGACAGGTGTAATGGAGCATTGTGATGGCAAGGGCATGGAGCACTGTGATGACAAGGCCATGGAACATTCTGATGACATGCATCATGGAGCTTTGTGACGACAAGGGCTTGAAGCAATGTGATGAGAGTGATCATGGAGCATTGTGATGACAATGACATGGATCATTGTGATGCTAAGTGTCATGGATCTTTGTGATGAGAAAGTCATGGAGCATTTTGATGACAAGTGTGTTGTGCATTATGATGAGAAGGGCAGGGAGAATTTTGATGACAGGGTCATGGAGCAATTTGATGAAAAGGGTCATGGAACATTTTGATGACAGGGGATATGGCACATTGTGAGGTCAGGGGTCATGGAACATTTTCATGACAGGGGTTATGGACCATTGTGATGACAGGGGAGTGGGTGTATTGTGATGACTTTTGAGGGACCATTTTGATATCAGTGGTGAGAGATCATTTTGATAAGACGTACAAGGAGCATTGTGATGACAAGGTTTATGGAGCATTGTGATGACATGGGTCATGGAGCACTGCGCTGACAAGCACATGGAATATTGTGATGACAAGGGTCATGGAGCATTGAGTTGACAAAGGGACGGAGCATTGTGATAACACGTGTCACGGTGCATTGTGATGAAAAGTTCATGGAACATTGTGGTGACAAATTTCACAGAGCCTTGTGATGATGAGGGCATGGATCATTGTGATGACACAGGTCATGAAGCCTTGTGATGACTTGAGTCATGGAGCATTGTGAGAACTGGTGTCATGGAGCATTGTGATCACAAGAGCATGCAGCATTGTGATGACAGGGGCATGGAGCATTGGTCTGACATGTTTCATGGATAATTGTGTTGACTGCGGGCATGGCACATTGTGATGACAAGGGCATGGAATACTGTGAAGACAGGTGTCAGGGAGCATTGTGATGACATATTTCATGTTCCATTGTGATGACAATGGTATGGAGCATTGTGATGTCAAGTGATTTGGAGGATTGTGATGACAAAGGAAATGGAGCATTGTGATGACAAGGGCTTGGAGCATTGTGAAGACAAGTGTCATGGAATATTGTGATGACAACGGCCATTGAGAATTTTGATGAAAAGGTCATGAAGCATTGTGGTGACACAGGAATGTAGCTTGCTATGACAGTGGTCACGGGGCATTGCGATGACATGTGCATGGAGAATTGTGATGACAAGGGACATGGAGCACTGTGATGAGAACTGTCATGGAGCATTGTGATGACAAGGACGTGGAGAATTGTGATGACAACGGACATGGAGCACTGTGATGACCAAAGCATGGAGCATTGTGATGGCAAGACCGTGGAGCATTGTGATGAGAAGACCATGGATAATTGTGATGACGAGCGTCATGGAGCACTGTAATGACATGGGCTATGGAGCATTGTGATGTCAGGGGTCATGGAGCATTTTGATGAAAAGTGTAATGGAGCATTTTGATGACATGGCTTATGGAACATTGTGATGTCATACATCATCGAACATTGTGATGATAAGTGCATGTAGCATTGTGATGAAAGGAGTCATTGAACATTGTGATGACAGGGGTGAGGGAGTATTGTAATGAATAGTGATGTAACATTGTGATATCAGTGGTGAGATAGCATATTGATGAGAAGTGCATGGAGCATTGTGATGACAAGGTAAATGGAGCATTGTGATGACAACATTTTGGAGCACTGTGATGACAAGCACATGGTGCATTGTGATGACATGTGTCATGGAGCATTGTGCTGACTACGCATGGAGCATTGTGATGACAAGTGTCATGGAGCATTGTGCTGAGAAAGGCATAGAGTAGTGTGATGACAAGTGTCAAAGAGCATTGTGATGAAAATTTCATGGAGCATTGAGGTTAAAAAGGTCACAGAGACTGTTCATGACGAGGGCATGGACCATTGTGATGACAAAGGTCATGAAGCATTGTGATGACTGGAGTCACAGAGCATTGTGATAACAAGGGCATGGAGCATTGTGATGACAAGGGCATGGAACATTGGTCTAATAAGTTTCATGGATTATTGCAATGACAGTTGGAATAGCGCATTGTGATGACAAGGGCATGGAGCATTGTGAAGACCAGGTTATGCAGTATTGTGAAGACTGGTGTCAGGGAGCATTGTGATGACATATGTAATGGCCCATTGTGATGACAATGGCATGGAGCATTGTGATGCCATGTGTCACGGATGATTCTGATGACAAAGGTAATGGAGCATTGTGATGACAATTGCTTGGAGCATTGTGATGACAAGGTTCAGGGAGCATTGTGCTGGGAAGTGCATGGAGAATTGTGATGACACGGGTCATGGAGCATTTGGATGACAAGCTTGTGCAGTATTTTATGACAATGGCATGGAGCATTGTGATGAAAATGGCATGGGGCATTGTGATGATAAAAGCATGGAGCCTTTTTGTGCCAGGGTTCAAGGAGCATTCTGACGACAAGAGTCAGGGATCATTGTGATGACAAGTGTATTGAGAATTGTGATGGCAAAGGTCATGGAACATTTTGATGAAAAGGGCATGGAGTATTGTGATGACAGGCATCATGGAGCGTTGTGATGACAAGTGTTATGGAACATTGTGACCACAAGGATTTGGAGCATTGTGATGACAGAGGTCATGTATCATTTTGATTTCAAGGAACATGGAGCATTGTGATGACAAGGGCATGAAACAATGTGATCCCAAGGTTCATGGAGGATTGTGATGACAATGGAAATGGATTATTGTGATGACAAGTTCATTGAGCATTTTAATGACAAGGCCATGTAGCATTTGCTGACAAAGGCATGGAACATTGTGGTGACAGGTGTCACGGAGCATTGGGATGACAAGGGAATGGATCATTGTGATGACAAGGGTCATGGAGCATTGGGATGAAAATGTTCATGGAGTATCGTGATGACAAGGGACATGGAGCGTTGTGATGACAGGGGTCATGGAGCATTGTGCTGAGAAAGGCATAGAATATTTTGATGACAAGTGTCAGAGAGCATTGTGATGAAAATTTCATGGAGCATTGAGGTTAAAAAGGTCAAAGAGACTGTTGATGAAGAGGGCATGGACCATTGTCATGACTATGGTCATGAAGCATTGTGATGACTGGACTCACGGAGCATTGTGATGACATGGGTCATGGAGCATTGTGATATCAATGGCATGGAATATTGTGAAGACCAGGTCATGCAGTATTGTGAAGACTGGTTTCAGGGAGCATTGTGATGACATATGTAATGGCCCATTGTGAAGACAATGGCCTGGAGCATTGTGATGCCAAGTGTCATGGAGGATTCTGATGACAAAGGTAATGGAGCATTTTGATGACAATGGCTTGGAGCATTGTGATGACAAGGGTCAGGGAGCATAGTGCTGACTAGTGCATAGAGAATTGTGATGACAAAGGTCATGGAGCATTCTGATGACAAGCTTGTGGAGTATTTTGATGATAATGGCATGGAACATTGTGATGAAAATGGCATGGGGCATTGTGATGATAAAGGCATGGAGCCATTTCCTGACAGGGTTCAAGGAGCATTCTGACGACAAGTGTCAGGAATCATTGTGATGATAAGTGTATTGAGAATTGTGATGACAAATATCATGGAGCATTGTGATGAAAAGGGCATGGAGTACTGTGATGACAGGCATCATGGAGCGTTGTGATGACAAGTGTTATGGAACATTGTGATCTCAAGTGTTTGGAGCATTGTGAAGACAGAGGTCATGGATCATTTTGATTTCAATGAGCATGGAGCATTGTGAGGACAGGAGCATGAAACAATGTGATCCCAAGGTTCATGGAGGATTGTGATGACAATGGTAATGGAGTATTGTGATGACAAGTGCATAGAGCATTTTTTTTTTTTTTTTTTTTTTTCTTTTTGTGGTATGCGGGCCTCTCACTCTTGTGGCCTCTCCCGTTGCGGAGCACAGGCTCCGGATGCGCAGGCCCAGCGGCCATGGCTCACGGGCCCAGCCGCTCCGCGGCATATGGGATCCTCCCAGACCGGGGCACGAACCCGTATCCCCTGCATCGGCAGGCGGACTCTCAACCACTGCGCCACCAGGGAGGCCCGCATAGAGCATTTTAATGACAACGTCCTTTAGCATTTTGCTGACAGAGGCATGGAACATTGTGATGAGAAGACCTTTGAGCCTTGTGATGATATGTCTCATGGAAAATTCTGATGAAAAGGGGCATGCAGCCTTGTATTTACAGGGGTCGTGGAGCACTCTGATGACAAGGGCATGGAGCATTGGGATGAGAAGGCCATGGAGACTTGTCATCACAGGATTCAAGGAGCATACTGACGACAAGTGTCAGGGAGCATTGTGATGACAAGGGTATTGAGCATTGTGGTGACAAAAGTCATGGAGCCTTGTGATGAGAAGATCATGGTTAATTGTGATGACGAGCGTCATTGGGTGTTGTGATGATAGGTGTTATGGAACATTTTGATCACAAGGATTTGGAGCATTGTGATGAGAGAGGTCATGGAGCATTATGATTTCATTGTGATGAAAATAGCATGAAGCATTATTATGGTGGGCATGGTGCATTGTGATGACAGGTTTCAAGGAGCATTGAGATGAAAAGGGGCATGGAGCATTGTGATTACAGGGGTCTTGGATCATTGTGATGACAGGTGTAATGGAGCATTGTGATGGCAAGGGCATGGAGCACTGTGATGAGAAGGCCATGGAGCATTCTGATGACATGCGTCATGGAGCTTTTTGACGACAATGGCATGAAGCAATCTGATGAGAGCGATCATGGAGCATTGTGATGACAATGACATGGAGCATTGTGATGTGAAGGATCATGGATCTTTGTGATGACAAAGTCATGGAGCATTTTTATGACAAGGGTGTTGTGCTTTGTGATGAGAAGGGCAGGGAGCATTGTGATGACAGGGTCATGGAGCAATTTGATGAAAAGGTTTATGGAACATTTTGATGACAGGGCTTATGGAACATTGTGATGTCAGGGGTTAGGGAACTTTTTCATGACAGTGGTTATGGACCATTGTGATGACAGGGGAGTGGGTGTATTGTGATGACTAGTGAGGGAATATTTTGATATCAGTGGTGAAAGAGCATTTTGAAAAGACGTGCAAGGAGCATTGTGATGACATGTGTCATGGAGCACTGTGTTGACAAGCGCATGGAACACTGTGATGACAAGGGTCATGGAGCATTGAGTTGACAAAGGGACGGAGCACTGTGATAACAAGTGTCACGGAGCATTGTGATGAAAAGTTCATGGAACATTGTGGTGACAAATTTCATAGAGCCTTGAGATGATGAGGGCATGGGTCATTGTGATGACACAGGTCATGAATCCTTGTGATGACTGGAGTCACTGAGCATTGTGATTACTGGGGTCATGGAGCATTGTGATGACAATTGCATGGAGCATTGTGATGACAGGGGCATGGAGCATTGGTCTGACAAGTTTCATGGATAATTGTGTTGACAGTGGGCATGACATATTGTGATGACAAGGTCATGGAGTATTGTGAATAGAGGTATCAGGTAGCATTGTGATGACATATTTCATGTTCCATTGTGATGACAATGATATGGAGCATTGTGATGCCAAGTGTTATTTAGGATTGTGATGACAAATGTAATGGAGCATTGTGATGACAAGTGCTTGGAGCATTGTGATGACCAGGGTCATGGAGCATTATGATGACAACGGCCATTGAGAATTTTGATGAAACGTTCGTGAAGCATTGTGATGACAGAGGCATGGAGCTTGCTATGACAGGGGTCATGGGGCATTCCGATGACATGTGAATGGAGAATTGTGATGACAAAAACATGTAACATTTTGCTGAGAACTGTCATGGAGCATTGTGATGACAAGGACGTGGAGCATTGTGATGACAAGGGACATGGAGCATTGTGATGACCAGGGCATGGAGCATTGTGATGGCAAGACGGTGGAGCATTGTGATGAGAAGACCATGGATAATTGTGATGACGAGCGTCATGGAGCACTGTAATGACAAGGGCTATGGAGCATTGTGATGTCAGTGGACATGGAGCATTTTGATGAAAAGGGGCATGGAGCATTTTGATGACAGGGGTTATGGAACATTGTGATGTCAGGGGTCATGGAACATTTTCATGACAGTGGTTATGGACCATTGTGATGACAGGGGAGTGGGTGTATTGTGATGACTAGTGAGGGAACATTTTGATATCAGTGGTGAGAGAGCATTTTGATAAGACGTGCAAGGAGCATTGTGATGACAAGGTTTATGGAGCATTGTGATGACATGGGTCATGGAGCACTGCGCTGACAAGCGCATGGAAGATTGTGATGACAAGGGTCATGGAGCATTGAGTTGACAAAGGGATGGAACATTGTGATAACAAGTGTCACGGTGCATTGTGATGAAAAGTTCATGGAGCATTGTGGTGAGAAAGTTCACAGAGCCTTGTGATGATGAGGGCATGGAGCATTGAGATGACACAGGTCATGACACCTTGTGATGACTGCAGTCACGGAGCAATGTGAGAACTGGGGTCATGGAGCATTGTGATGACAAGTGCATGGAGCATTGTGATGACAGGGGCATGGAGCATTGGTCTGACAAGTTTCATGGATAATTGTGTTGACAGTGGGCATGGCACATTGTGATGACAAGGTCATGGAGTATTGTGAATACAGGTGTCAGGGAGCATTGTGATGACATATTTCATGTTCCATTGTGATGACAATAGCATGGAGCATTGTGAGGCCAAGTGATTTGGAGGATTGTGATGACAAGGTTCATGGAGCATTTTGATGACAACGGCCGTTGAGAATTTTGACGAAAAGGTCGTGAAGCATTGTGATGACAGAGGCATGGAGCTTGCTATGAAAGGGGTCATGGGGCATTGTGATGACATGTGCATGGAGAATTGTGATGACAAATGCATGTAAAATTGTGATGAGAACTGTCATGGAGCATTGTGTTGACAAGGACGTGGAGAATTGTGATGACAAGGGACATGGAGGCTTGTGATGACCAGGGCATGGAGCATTGTGATGGCAAGACCGTGGAGCATTGTGATGAGAAGACCATGGATAATTGTGATGAGGAGCGTCAAGGAGCACTGTAATGACAAGGGCTATGGAGCATTGTGATGTCCAGGGACATGGAGCATTTTGATGAAAAGGGTCATGGAGTATTTTGATGACAGGGTTTATGGAACATTGTGATGTCATAGGTCATCGAACATTGTGATGATAAGTGCATGTAGCATGGTGATGACAGGAGTCATGGAACATTGTGATGACAGGGGTGAGGGAGTATTGTAATGAATAGTGATGTAACATTGTGATATCAGTGGTGAGAGAGCATATTGATGAGATGTGCATGGTGCATTGTGATGACAATGTTAATGGAGCCTTGTGATGACATGATTGTGGAGCACTGTGATGACAAGCGCATGGTGCATTGTGATGACGTGTCATGGAGCATTGTGCAGACAAGCGCATGGAGCATTGTGATGACAACGGTCATGGAGCATTGTGCTGAGAAAGACATAGAATATTGTAAAGACAAAGGTCAAAGAGCATTGTGATGAAAATTTCATGGAGCATTTAGGTTAAAAAGATCACAGAGACTGTTGATGATGAGGGCATGGACCACTGTGATGACAAAGGTAATGAAGCATTTTGCTGACTGGAATCACGGAGCATTGTGATAACAAGGGCATGGAGCATTGTGATGACAAGGGCATGGAACATTGGTCTAATAAGTTTCATGGATTATTGCAATGACAGTTGGAATGGCACATTGTGATGACAAGGGCATGGAGCATTGTGAAGACCAGGTCATGCAGTATTGTGAAAACTGGTGTCAGGGAGCATTGTGATGACATATGTAATGGCCCCTTGTGATGACAATGCCATGGAGCATTGTGATGCAAGTGTCATGGAGGATTCTGATGACAAAGGTAATGGAGCATTGTGATGACAATGGCTTGGAGCATTGTGATGAAAAGGGTCTGGGATTATTGTGCTGGCAAGTGCATGGAGAATTGTGATGACATGGGTCATGGAGCATTTGGATGACAAGCTTGTGGAGTATTTTGATGACAATGGCATGGATTATTGTGAGGAAAATGCCATGTGGCATTGTGATGAAAACAGCATGGAGACTTTTCTTGACAGGGTTAAATGATCATTCTGACGACAATAGTCAGGGAGCATTGTGATGACAAGTGTATTGAGAATTGTGATGACAAAGGTCATGGAACATTGTGATGAAAAGGTCATGGAGTATTGTGAGGACAGGCATCATGGAGCCTTGTGATGACAAGTGCTATCGAACATTGTAATCACAAGGGTTTGGAGAATTGCGATGACATAGGTCATGGATCATTTTGATTTCAAGGATCATGGAGCATTGTGATGACAAGGGCATGAAGCAATGTGATCCCAAGGTTCATGTAGGATTGTGATGACAATGGTAATGGAGTATTGTGATGACAAGCGCATAGAGCATTGTAATGACAAGGTCATGTAGCATTTTGCTGACAAAGGCATGGAGCATTGTGATGACAGGTTTCATGAAGCACTGTGATGACAAGTGTCACAGAGCATTGTGAATACAGAGGTCATAGAGCATTGGGATGACCAGGGCACGGATCATTTTGATGACAAGGGTCATGGAGTTTGGACTGAATATATTCATGGAGTATTGTGATGACAGGGTTCATGGAGCATTGTGATGACTAGGTAATGGGGCATTGTGAAGACAAGAATCCCGGATCATTGTGTTGTCAGGTGTCATGGAGTGTTGTGATGACAGTGGTCATGGAGCATTGTGATGATATTGGTCATGGAGCATTGCGATGAGAAAGTCATGTAGCTTTGGGCTGAAAATATTCATGGAGTATTGTGATGACAGGGGTCATGGAGCATTTTGATGACAAGGGCATGGAGCTTTGTGATGACAGAGGTCATGGATCATTTTGATTTCAAGGAGCATGGAGCACTGTGATGACAAGGGCATGAAACAATGTGATCCCAGGGTTCATGGAGGATTGTGATGACAATGGTAATGGAGTATTGTGATGACAAGCGCATAGAGCATTGTAATGACAAGGTCATGTAGTATTTTGCTGACAAAGGCATGGAGCATTGTGATGACAGGTGTCATGGAGCACTGTGATGACAAGTGTCACAGAGCATTGTGAATACAGAGGTCATGGAGCATTGGGATGACTAGGGCACGGATCATTTTGATGACAAGGGTCATGGAGTTTGGACTGAATATATTCATGGAGTATTGTGATGACAGGGTTCATGGAGCATTGTGATGACTAGGTAATGGGGCATTGTGATGACAAGGGTCCCGGATCATTGTGTTGTCAGGTGTCATGGAGTGTTGTGATGACAGTGGTCATGGAGCATTGTGATGATATTGGTCATGGAGCATTGCGATGAGAAAGTCATGGAGCATTGGGCTGAAAATATTCATGGAGTATTGTGATGACAGGGGTCATGGAGCATTTTGATGACAAGGGCATGGAGCTTTGTGATGACAGAGGTCATGGATCATTTTGATTTCAAGGAGCATGGAGCACTGTGATGACAAGGGCATGAAACAATGTGATCCCAGGGTTCATGGAGGATTGTGATGACAATGGTAATGGAGTATTGTGATGACAAGTGCATAGAGCATTGTAATGACAAGGTCATGTAGCATTTTGCTGACAAAGGCATGGAGCATTGTGATGACAGGTGTCATGGAACTCTGTGATGACAAGCATCACGGAGCTTTGTGAATACAGGGGTCATGGAGCATTGGGATGACAAGGGCATGGATCATTGTGATGACATGGGTCATGGAGCATTGGGATGAAAATATTCATGGAGTATTGTGATGACAAGGGACATGGAGCGTTGTGATGACAGGGTTCATGGAGCATTGTGATGAGAAGGTCATGGAGCATTGGGCTGAAAATGTTCATGGAGTATTGTGATGACAGGTGTCATGGAGCATTGAGATGACAAGGTACTGGAGCATTGCGATGAGAAGACCATGGAGCCTTGTGATGATATGTCTCATGGAACATTCTGATGAAAAGGGGCATGGATCATTGTGATTACAGGGGTTGTGGAGCACTGTGATGACAAGGGCATGGAGCATTGGGATGAGAAGGCCATGGAACCTTGTCATCACATAGTTCAAGGAGCATACTGATGACAAGTGTCAGGGAGCATTGTGATGACAAGGGTATTGAGCATTGTGGTGACAAAAGTCATGGAGCATTGTGATGAGAAGACCATGGATAATTGTGATGACGAGCGTCATGGGGCGTTGTGATGATAAGTGTTATGGAACATTTTGATCACAAGGATTTGGAGCATTGTGATGAGAGAGGTCATGGAGCATTATGATTTCATTGTGATGACAATAGCATGAAGCATTATGATGGTGGGCATGGTGCATTTTGATGACAGGGCTCATGGGGCATTGAGATGAAAAGGGGCATGGAGCATTGTGATTACAGGGGTCATGGAGCTTTGTGATGACAGGTGTAATGGAGCATTGTGATGGCAAGGGCATGGAGCACTGTGATGAGAAGGCCATGGAGCATTCTGATGACATGCGTCATGGAGCTTTGTGACGACAAGGGCATGGAGCAATGTGATGAGAGCGATCATGGCGCATTGTGATGACAATGACATGGAGCATTGTGATGCCAAGGGTCATGGTTCTTTGTGATGACAAAGTCATGGAGCATTTTGATGACAACAGCGTTGTGCATTGTGATGAGAAGGGCAGGGAGCATTGTGATGACAGGGTCATGGAGCAATTTGATGAAAATGGTCAAGGAACATTTTGATGACAGGTGTTATGGATCATTTGATGTCAGGGGTCATGGAACATTTTCATGACAGGGGTTATGGACCATTGTGATGACAGGGGAGTGGGTGTATTGTGATGAATAGTGAGGGAACATTTTGATATCAGTGGTGAGAGAGCATTTTGATAAGACGTGCAAGGAGCATTGTGATGACAAGTTTTATGGAGCATTGTGATGACATGGGTCATGGAGCACTGTGCTGACAAGCGCATGGAAGATTGTGATGAGAAGGGTCATGGAGCATTGAGGTGACAAAGGGACGGAGCATTGTGATAACATGTGTCACGGAGCATTGTGATGAAAAGTTCATGGTGCATTGTGGTGACAAAATTCACAGAGCCTTGTGATGATGAGGGCATGGATCATTGTGATGACAGAGGTCATGAAGCCTTGTGATGACTGGAGTCACGGAGCATTGTGAGAACTGGTGTCATGGAGCATTGTGATGACAACGGCATGGAGCATTGTGATGACAGGGGCATGGAGCATTGGTCTGAGAAGTTTCATGGATAATTGTGTTGACTGTGGGCATGGCACATTGTGATGACAAGGGCATGGAGTATTGTGAAGACAGGTGTCAGGGGGCATTGTGATGACATATTTCATGTTCCATTGTGATGAAAATGGTATGGAGCATTGTGATGTCAAGTGATTTGGAGGATTGTGATGACAAAGGTAATGGAGCATTGTGATGACAAGGGCTTGGAGCATGGTGATGAAAACGGCCATTGAGAATTTTGATAAAAAGTTCGTGAAGCAATTTGGTGACACAGGAATGGAGCTTGCTATGACAGGGGTCATGGGGCATTGCGATGACATGTGCATGGAGAATTGTGATGACAAGGGACATGGAGCACTGTGATGAGAACTGTCATGGAGCACTGTGATGACAAGGATGTGGAGAATTGTGATGACAATGGACATGGAGCACTGTGATGACCAAAGCATGGAGCATTGTGATGGCAAGACCGTGGAGCATTGTGATGAAAAGACCATGGATAATTGTGATGACGATCGTCATGGAGCACTGTAATGACAAGGTCTATGGAGCATTGTGATGTCAGGGGACATGGAGCATTTTGATGAAAAGGGGCATGGAGCATTTTGATGACAGGGCTTATGGAACATTGTGATGTCATAGGTCATCGAGCATTGTCATGATAAGTGCATGTAGCATTGTGATGACAGGAGTCATGGTACATTGTGATGACAGGGGTGGGGGAGTATTGCGATGAATAGAGATGTAACATTGTGATATCAGTGGTGAGAGAGCATATTGATGAGAAGTGCAAGGAGCAGGGTGAAGACAAGGTTAATGGAGCATTGTGATGACAAGATTGTGGAGCACTGTGATGACAAGCGCATGGTGCACTGTGATGACATGTGTCATGGAGCATTTTGCTGAGAAGAGCATGGAGCATTGTGATGACAACAGTCATGGAGCATTGTGCTGAGAAAGGCAGAGAGTATTGTGATGACAAGGGTCAAAGAGCATGGTGATGAAAATTTCATGGAGCCTTGAGGTTAAAAAGGTCACAGAGACTGTTGATGCGAAGGGCATGGACCATTGTGATGACAAAGGTCATGAAGCATTGTGATGACTGGAGTCACGTATCATTGTGATGACAGGGTCATGGAGCATTGTGATAACAAGGGCATGGAACATTATCTAATAAGTTTCTTGGATTACTGCGATGACAGTTTGAATGACGCATTGTGATAACTAGGGCATGGAACATTGTGATGAAAAGGGCATGGAGCATTGGTCTAATAAGTTTAATGGATTATTGCAATGACAGTTGGAATGGTGCATTGTGATGACAAGGGCATGGAGCATTGTGAAGACCAGGTCATGCAGTATTGTGAAGACTTGTGTCAGGGAGCATTGTGATGACTTATGTAATAGCCCATTGTGGTGACAATGGCATGGAGCATTGTGATGCCAAGTGTCATGGAGGATTCTGATGACAAAGGTAATGCAGCATTGTGATGAAAATGGCTTAGAGCATTGTGATGACAAGTGTCAGGGAGCATTGTGCTGAAAAGTGCATGGAGAATTGTGATGACAAAGGTCATGGAGCATTCTGATGACAAGGTTGTGGAGTATTTTGATGACAACGGCATGGAGCATTGTGATGAAAACGGCATGGGGCATTGTGATGAAAAAGGCATGGAGCCTTTTCGTGACAGGTTTCAAGGAGCATTCTGAAGACAAGTGTCACGGAGCATTGTGATGACAAGTGTATTTAGAATTGTGATGACAAACGTCATGTAGCCTTGTGATGAAAAGGGCATGGGGTATTGTGATGACAGGCATCATGGAGTGTTGTGATGACAATTGTTTTGGAACATTCTGATCACAAGTGTATGGAGCATTGTGATGACAGAGGTCATGGATCATTTTGATTCCCAGGAGCATGGAGCATTGTGATGACAAGGGCATGAAACAATGTGATCCGAAGGTTCATGGAGGATTGTGATGACAATGGTAATGGAGTATTGTGATGACAAGCGTATAGAACATTGTAATGAAAAGGTCATGTAGCATTTTGCTGACAAAGGCATGGAGCATTGTGATGACAGGTGTCATGGAGCACTGTGATGACAAGCGTCACGGAGCACTGTGAATACAGTGGTCATGGAGCATTGTGATGACAAGTGCATGGATGATTTTGATGACAAGTGTCAGGGAGCATT
Source organism: Mesoplodon bidens (assembly GCF_964165515.1). Classification (NCBI taxonomy): domain Eukaryota; kingdom Metazoa; phylum Chordata; class Mammalia; order Artiodactyla; family Ziphiidae; genus Mesoplodon; species Mesoplodon bidens. Next base: position 263,319 of record NW_027671359.1, read on the forward strand.
GGGATGAAAATGTTCATGGAATATTGTGATGACAAGGGAAATGGAGTGTTGTGATGACATGGGTCATGGAGCTTTGTGATGACAAGGTACTGGAGCACTGTGATGAGAAGACCATGGAGCCTTGTGATGATATGTCTCATGGAACATTCTGATGAAAAGGGTCATGGAGCCTTGTGATTACAGGGGTCGTGGAGCACTGTGATGACAAGGGCATGGAGCATTGGGATGAGAAGGCCATGGAGCCTTGTCATCACAGGGTTCAAGGAGCATACTGACGACAAGTGTCAGGGAACATTGTGATGACAACGGTATTGAGCATTGTGGTGACAAAAGTCATGGAGCATTGTGATGAGAAGACCATGGATAATTGTGATGACGAGCGTCATGGGGCTTTGTGATGATAAGTGTTATGGAACATTTTGATCACAAGGATGTGGAACATTGTGATGAGAGATGTCATGGAGCATTATGATTTCATTGTGATGACAATGGCATGAAGCATTATGATGGTGGGCATGGTGCATTGTGATGAAAGGGTTCATGGAACATTGAGATGAAAAGGGGCATGGAGCATTGTGATTACAGGGGTCTTGGAGCATTGTGATGAGAGGTGTAATGGAGCATTGTGATTGCAAGGGCATAGAGCACTGTGATGAGAATGCCATGGAGCATTCTGATGACATGTGTCATGGAGCTTTGTGAAGACAAGGGCATGAAGCAATGTGATGAGAGCGAACATGGAGCATTGTGATGGCAAAGAAATGGAGCATTGTGATGCCAAGGGTCATGGATCTTTGTGATGACGAAGTCATGGAGCATTTTGATGACAAGGGTGTTGTACATTGTGATGAGAAGGGCAGGGAGCATTGTGATGACAGGGTCATGGAGCAATTTGATGAATAGGGTCATGGAACATTTTGATGACAGGGGTTATGGAACATTGTGATGTCAGGGGTCATGGAACATTTTCATGACAGGGGTTATGGACCATTGTGATGACAGGGGAGTGGGTGTATTGTGATGACTAGTGAGGGAACATTTTGATATCAGTGGTGAGAGAGCATTTTGATAAGACGTGCAAGGAGCATTGTGATGACAAGGTTTATGGAGCATTGTGATGACATGGGTCATGGAGCACTGCGCTGACAAGCGCATGGAAGATTGTGATGACAAGGGTCATGGAGCATTGAGTTGACAAAGGGATGGAGCATTGTGATAACAAGTGTCACGGAGCATTGTGATGAAAAGTTCATGGAGCATTGTGGTGACAAAGTTCACAGAGCCTTGTGATGATGAGGGCATGGATCATTGTGATGACACAGGTCATGTCGCCTTGTGATGACTGGAGTCACGGAGCATTGTGAGAACTGGGGTCATGGAGCATTGTGATGACAAGTGCATGGAGCATTGTGATGACAGGGGCATGGAGCACTAGTGTGACAAGTTTCATGGATAATTGTGTTGACAGTGGGCATGGCACATTGTGATGACAAGGTCATGGAGTATTGTGAATACAGGTGTCAGGGAGCATTGTGATGACATATTTCATGTTCCATTGTGATGACAATAGCGTGGAGCATTGTGATGCCAAGTGTTTTGGAGGATTGTGATGACAAATGTAATGGAGCATTGTGATGACAAGGTTCATGGAGCATTTTGATGACAACGGCCATTGAGAATTTTGACGAAAAGGTGGTGAAGCATTGTGATGACAGAGGCATGGCGCTTGCTAAGACAGGGGTCATGGGGCATTGTGATGACATGTGCATGGAGAATTGTGATGACAAATGCATGTAAAATTGTGATGAGAATTGTCATGGAGCATTGTGATGACAAGGACGTGGAGAATTGTGATGACAAGGGACATGGAGCATTGTGATGGCAAGACCGTGGAGCATTGTGATGAGAAGACCATGGATAATTGTGATGACGAGCGTCAAGGAGCACTGTAATGACAAGGGCTATGGAGCATTGTGATGTCCGGGGACATGGAGCATTTTGATGAAAAGGGTCATGGAGTATTTTGATGACAGGGTTTATGGAACATTGTGATGTCATAGGTCATCGAACATTGTGATGATAAGTGCATGTAGCATGGTGATGACAGGAGGCATGGAACATTGTGATGACAGGGGTGAGGGAGTATTGTAATGAATAGTGATGTAACATTGTGATATCAGTGGTGAGAGAGCATATTGATGAGATGTGCATGGAGCATTGTGATGACAATGTTAATGGAGCCTTGTGATGACAAGATTGTGGAGCACTGTGATGACAAGCGCATGATGCATTGTGATGACGTGTCATGGAGCATTGTGCTGACAAGCGCATGGAGCATTGTGATGACAACGGTCATGGAGCATTGTGTTGAGAAAGGCATAGAATATTGTAATGACAAAGGTCAAAGAGCATTGTGATGAAAATTTCATGGAGCATTTAGGTTAAAAAGATCACAGAGACTGTTGATGATGAGGGCATGGACCACTGTGATTGCAAAGGTCATGAAGCATTTTGATGACTGGAATCACGGAGCATTGTGATAACAAGGGCATGGAGCATTGTGATGACAAGGGCATGGAACATTGGTCTAATAAGTTTCATAGATTATTGCAATGACAGTTGGAATGGCGCATTGTGATGACAAGGGCATGGAGCATTGTGAAGACCAGGTCAGGCAGTATTGTGAAGACTGGTGTCAGGGAGCATTGTGATGACATATGTAATGGCCCATTGTGATGACAATGCCATGGAGCATTGTGATGCCAAGTGTCATGGAGGATTCTGATGACAAAGGTAATGGAGCATTGTGATGACAATGGCTTGGAGCATTGTGATGACAAGGGTCTGGGAGTATTGTGCTAAATAGTGCATGGAGAATTGTGATGACATGGGTCATGGAGCATTTGGATGACAAGCTTGTGGAGTATTTTGATGACAATGGCATGGATTATTGTGAGGAAAATGGCATGGGACATTGTGATGAAAACAGCAAGGAGACTTTTCTTGACAGGGTTAAATGATCATCCTGACGACAAGAGTCAGGGAGCATTGTGATGACAAGTGTATTGAGAATTGTGATGACAAAGGTCATGGAACATTGTGATGAAAAGGTCATGGAGTATTGTGAGGACAGGCATCATGGAGCCTTGTGATGACAAGTGTTATCAAACATTGTAATCACAAGGGTTTGGAGAATTGTGATGATAGAGGTCATGGATCATTTTGATTTCAAGGAGCATGGAGCATTGTGATGACAAGGGCATGAAGCAATGTGATCCCAATGTTCATGTAGGATTGTGATGACAATGGTAATGGAGTATTGTGATGACAAGCGCATAGAGCATTGTAATGACAAGGTCATGTAGCATTTTGCTGACAAAGGCATGGAGCATTGTGATGACAGGTGTCATGGAGCACTGTGATGACAAGTGTCACAGAGCATTGTGAATACAGATGTCATGGAGCATTGGGATGACTAGGGCACGGATCATTTTGATGACAAGGGTCATGGAGTTTGGACTGAATATATTCATGGAGTATTGTGATGACATGGTTCATGGAGCATTGTGATGACTAGGTAATGGGGCATTGTGATGACAAGAGTCCCGGATCATTGTGTTGTCAGGTGTCATGGAGTGTTGTGATGACAGTGGTCATGGAACATTGTGATGATATTGGTCATGGAGCATTGCGATGAGAAAATCATGGAGCATTGGGCTGAAAATATTCATGGAGTATTGTGATGACAGGGGTCATGGAGCATTTTGATGACAAGGGCATGGAGCTTTGTGATGACAGAGGTCATGGATCATTTTGATTTCAAGGAGCATGGAGCACTGTGATGACAAGGGCATGAAACAATGTGATCCCAGGGTTCATGGAGGATTGTGATGACAATGGTAATGGAGTATTGTGATGACAAGTGCATAGAGCATTGTAATGACAAGGTCATGTAGCATTTTGCTGACAAAGGCATGGAGCATTGTGATGACAGGTGTCATGGAACTCTGTGATGACAAGCATCACGGAGCTTTGTGAATACAGGGGTCATGGAGCATTGGGATGACAAGGGCATGGATCATTGTGATGACATGAGTCATGGAGCATTGGGATGAAAATATTCATGGAGTATTGTGATGACAAGGGACATGGAGCGTTGTGATGACAGGGTTCATGGAGCATTGTGATGAGAAGGTCATGGAGCATTGGGCTGAAAATGTTCATGGAGTATTGTGATGACAGGTGTCATGGAGCATTGAGATGACAAGGTACTGGAGCATTGTGATGAGAAGACCATGGAGCCTTGTGATGATATGTCTCATGGAACATTCTGATGAAAAGGGGCATGGATCATTGTGATTACAGGTGTTGTGGAGCACTGTGATGACAAGGGCATGGAGCATTGGGATGAGAAGGCCATGGAACCTTGTCATCACATAGTTCAAGGAGCATACTGACGACTAGTGTCAGGGAGCATTGTGATGACAAGGGTATTGAGCATTGTGGTGACAAAAGTCATGGAGCATTGTGATGAGAAGACCATGGATAATTGTGATGACGAGCGTCATGAAGCGTTGTGATGATAAGTGTTATGGAACGTTTTGATCACAAGGATTTGGAGCATTGTGATGAGAGAGGTCATGGAGCATTATGATTTCATTGTGATGACAATAGCATGAAGCATTATGATGGTGGGCATGGTGCATTTTGATGACAGGGCTCATGGGGCATTGAGATGAAAAGGGGCATGGAGCATTGTGATTACAGGGGTCATGGAGCTTTGTGATGACAGGTGTAATGGAGCATTGTGATGGCAAGGGCATGGAGCACTGTGATGAGAAGGCCATGGAGCATTCTGATGACATGCGTCATGGAGCTTTGTGACGACAAGGGCATGGAGCAATGTGATGAGAGCGATCATGGCGCATTGTGATGACAATGACATGGAGCATTGTGATGCCAAGGGTCATGGTTCTTTGTGATGACAAAGTCATGGAGCATTTTGATGACAAGGGCGTTTTGCATTGTGATGAGGAGGGCAGGGAGCATTGTGATGACAGGGTCATGGAGCAATTTGATGAAAATGGTCAAGGAACATTTTGATGACAGTTGTTATGGATCATTTTGATCTCAGGGGTCATGGAACATTTTCATGACAGGGGTTATGGACCATTGTGATGACAGGGGAGTGGGTGTATTGTGATGACTAGTGAGGGAACATTTTGATATCAGTGGTGAGAGAGCATTTTGATAAGACGTGCAAGGAGCATTGTGATGACAAGTTTTATGGAGCATTGTGATGACATGGGTCATGGAGCACTGTGCTGACAAGCGCATGGAAGATTGTGATGACAAGGGTCATGGAGCATTGAGGTGACAAAGGGACAGAGCATTGTGATAACATGTGTCACGGAGCATTGTGATGAAAAGTTCATGGTGCATTGTGGTGACAAAGTTCACAGAGCCTTGTGATGATGAGGGCATGGATTATTGTGATGACAGAGGTCATGAAGCATTGTGATGACTGGAGTCACGGAGCATTGTGAGAACTGGTGTCATGGAGCATTGTGATGACAAGGGAATGGAGCATTGTGATGACAGGGGCATGGAGCATTGGTCTGAGAAGTTTCATGGATAATTGTGTTGACTGTGGGCATGGCACATTGTGATGACAAGGGCATGGAGTATTGTGAAGACAGGTGTCAGGGGGCATTGTGATGACATATTTCATGTTCCATTGTGATGAAAATGGTATGGAGCATTGTGATGTCAAGTGATTTGGAGGATTGTGATGACAAAGGTAATGGAGCATTGTGATGACAAGGGCTTGGAGCATGGTGATGACAAGGGTCAAGGAGCATTGTGATGACAACGGCCATTGAGAATTTTGATGAAAAGTACGTGAAGCAATTTGGTGACACAGGAATGGAGCTTGCTATGACAGGGTTCATGGGGCATTGCGATGACATGTGCATGGAGAATTGTGATGACAAGGGACATGGAGCACTGTGATGAGAACTGTCATGGAGCACTGTGATGACAAGGACGTGGAGAATTGTGATGACAATGGACATGGAGCACTGTGATGACCAAAGCATGGAGCATTGTGATGGCAAGACCGTGGAGCATTGTGATGAGAAGACCATGGATAATTGTGATGACGATCGTCATGGAGCACTGTAATGACAAGGGCTATGGAGCATTGTGATGTCAGGGGACATGGAGCATTTTGATGAAAAGGGGCATGGAGCATTTTGACGACAGGGCTTATGGAACATTGTGATGTCATAGGTCATCGAACATTGTGATGATAAGTGCATGTAGCATTGTGATGACAGGAGTCATGGAACATTGTGATGACAGGGGTGGGGGAGTATTGCGATGAATAGAGATGTAACATTGTGATATCAGTGGTGAGAGAGCATATTGATGAGAAGTGCATGGAGCATTGTGATGACAAGGTTAATGGAGCATTGTGATGACAAGATTGTGGAGCACTGTGATGGCAAGCGCATGGTGCACTGTGATGACATGTGTCATGGAGCATTTTGCTGAGAAGCGCATGGAGCATTGTGATGACAACAGTCATGGAGCATTGTGCTGAGAAAGGCAGAGAGTATTGTGATGACAAGGGTCAAAGAGCATTGTGATGAAAATTTCATGGAGCCTTGGGGTTAAAAAGGTCACAGAGACTGTTGATGACAAGGGCATGGACCATTGTGATGACAAAGGTTATGAAGCATTGTGATGACTGGACTCAAGGAGCATTGTGATGTTATGGGTCATGGAGCATTGTGATAAATAGGGCATGGAACATTGTGATGAAAAGGGCATGGAGCATTGGTCTAATAAGTTTCATGGATTATTGCAATGACAGTTGGAATGGCGCATTGTGATGACAAGGGCATGGAGCATTGTGAAGACCAGGTCATGCAGTATTGTGAAGATTTGTGTCAGGGAGCATTGTGATGACTTATGTAATAGCCCATTGTGGTGACAATGGCATGGAGCATTGTGATGCCAAGTGTCATGGAGGATTCTGATGACAAAGGTAATGCAGCATTGTGATGAAAATGGCTTAGAGCATTGTGATGACAAGTGTCAGGGAGCATTGTGCTGAAAAGTGCATGGAGAATTGTGATGACAAAGGTCATGGAGCATTCTGATGACAAGGTTGTGGAGTATTTTGATGACAACAGCATGGAGCATTGTGATGAAAACGGCATTGGGCATTATGATGAAAAAGGCATGGAGCCTTTTCGTGACAGGTTTCAAGGAGCATTCTGACGACAAGTATCACGGAGCATTGTGATGACAAGTGTATTTAGAATTGTGATGACAAACGTCATGTAGCCTTGTGATGAAAAGGGCATGGGGTATTGTGATGACAGGCATCATGGAGTGTTGTGATGACAAGTGTTTTGGAACATTCTGATCACAAGTGTATGGAGCATTGTGATGACAGAGGTCATGGATCATTTTGATTTCAAGGAGCATGGAGCATTGTGATGACAAGGGCATGAAACAATGTGATCCCAAGGTTCATGGAAGATTGTGATGACAATGGTAATGGAGTATTGTGATGACAAGCGTATAGAACATTGTAATGAAAAGGTCATGTAGCATTTTGCTGACAAAGGCATGGAGCATTGTGATGACAGGTGTCATGGAGCACTGTGATGACAAGCGTCACGGAGCATTGTGAATACAGGGGTCATGGAGCATTGGGATGACAAGTGCATGGATGATTTTGATGACAATTGTCATGGAGCATTGGGATGAAAATGTTCATGGAATATTGTGATGACAAGGGAAATGGAGTGTTGTGATGACAGGGGTCATGGAGCTTGGTGATGACAAGGTACTGGAGCACTGTGATGAGAAGACCATGGAGCCTTGTGATGATATGTCTCATGGAACATTCTGATGAAAAGGGGCATGGAGCCTTGTGATTACAGGGGTCGTGGAGCACTGTGATGACAAGGGCATGGAGCATTGGGATGAGAAGGCCATGGAGCCTTGTCATCACAGGGTTCAAGGAGCATACTGACGACAAGTGTCAGGGAACATTGTGATGAAAAGGGTATTGAGCATTGTGGTGAAAAAAGTCATGGAGCATTGCGATGAGAAGACCATGGATAATTGTGATGACGAGAGTAATGGGGCTTTGTGATGATAAGTGTTATGGAACATTTTGATTACAAGGATGTGGAGCATTGTGATGAGAGAGGTCATGGAGCATTATGATTTCATTGTGATGACAATAGCATGAAGCATTATGATGGTGGGCATGGTGCATTGTGATGACAGGGTTCATGGAACATTGAGATTAAAAGGGGCATGGAGCATTGTGATGACAGGGGTCTTGGAGCATTGTGATGAGAGGTGTAATGGAGCATTGTGATTGCAAGGGCATAGAGCCCTGTGATGAGAAGGCCATGGAGCATTCTGATGACATGTGTCATGGAGCTTTGTGACGACAAGGTCATGAAACAATGTGATGAGAGCGAACATGGAGCATTGTGATGGCAAAGAAATGGAGCATTGTGATGCCAATTGTCATGGATCTTTGTGATGACGAAGTCATGGAGCATTTTGATGACAAGGGTGTTGTACATTGTGATGAGAAGGGCAGGGAGCATTGTGATGACAGGGTCATGGAGCAATTTGATGAATAGGGTCATGGAACATTTTGATGACAGGGGTTATGGAACATTGTGATGTCAGGGGTCATGGAACATTTTCATGACAGGGGTCATGGACCATTGTGATGACTAGGTAATCGGGCATTTTGATGACAAGAGTCCAGGATTATTGTATTGTCAGGTGTCATGGAGTGTTGTGATGACATTGGTCATGGAGCATTGTGATCATATTGGTCATGGAGCATTGTGATGAGAAGGTCATGGAGCATTGGGCTGAAAATGTTCATGGAGAATTGTGATGACAGGGGTCATGGAGCACTTTGATGACAAGGGCATGGAGCATTGTGATGAGAAGTTCATCGAATACTGTGAAGACAGGTGTCAGGGAGCATTGTGATGACATATGTCATGGTCCATTGTGATGACAATGGCATGGAGAATTGTGATGCCAAATGTAATGGAGGATTGTGATGACAAATATAGTGGAACATTGTGATGACTAGGGCTTGGAGCTTTATGATGACAAGGGCCATTGAAAATTTTCATGACAATGTCGTGAAGCATTGTGATGACAAAGTCCTGGAGCACTGTGATGAGAAAACCATGGAGACTTGAGATGACAAGTCTCATGGAGCATAATGATGAAAAGTGGCATGGAGCACTGTGATTACAGGGCTCTTGCAACATTGTGATGACAAGGGCATGGAGCATTGTGAGGAGAAGACCAAGGAGCATACTAATGGCATGCATCATTGAGCTTTGTGATGACAAGAGCATGGAGCATTGTGATTACATGTGTCTTGGAGCATTGTGATGAAAAGGGCATGGATCATTGTGATGAAAAATGCATAGAGCCTTGTCAAGAGATGGTTTAAGGAGCATACAGACAAAAAGTGTCAGGGAGCATTTTGATGACAAGTGTATTGAGCATTGTGATGACAAAGGACATGGAGCATTGTCATGAGAAGACCATGGATAACTGTGATGACGAGCGTCAAGGGACATTGTGATGACAAGTGTTATACTATATTGTGATCACAAGGGTTTGGAGCATTGTTATGACAGAGGTCATGGAGCATTTTAATTTCATTGTGATGACAATAGCATGAAGCATTATGATGATGGGCATGGTGCATAGTGATGACACGGTTCATGGATCATTGAGATTAAAAGGGGCATGGAGCATTGTGATGAGAAGGGTCATGGAGCCTTGTGATGAGAAGTCCATGAGGCATTCTGATGACATGTGTCATGGAGCTTTGTGAAGACAAGGGGATGGAACAATGTGATGAGAGTGTTCATGGAGCATTGTGATGACAATGACATGGAGCTCTGTGAGGCCAGGGTCATGGAACTTTCTGATGACAAAGGTCATGGAGCATTCTGATGGATAGTGTGTTGTGCATTTTGATGAGAAGGGCAGGGACCATTGTGATTACAGGGTCATGGAGCAATTTGATGAAAAGTGTCATGGAACATTTTGATGACAGCTGTTATGGAACATTGTGATGTCAGGGGTCATCGAACATTGTAATGATATATGCATGTAGCATTGTGATATCAGTGGTGAGAGAGCATTTTGATGAGAAGTGCATGGAGCAACGTGATGTCAAATTTTATGGAGCATTGTGATGACAAGATTGTGGAGCACTGTTATGACAAGCGCATGGTGCATTGTGATGACATGTGTCATGGAGCATTGTGCTGACATGCGCACAGAGCATTGTGATGACAAGGGTTATGGAGCATTGTGCTGAGAAAGGCATAGTGCATTGTGATAACAAGGGTCAAAGAGCATTGTGATGAAATGTTCATGGAGCATTGTGTTTAAAATGGACACAGAGACTGTTGATAACGAGGGCATGGAACATTGTGATGCAAACATCGTGAAGCATTGTGATGACTGGAGTCACGGAGCATTGTGATGACAGGGGTCATGGAGCATTGTGATAACAAGGGCATGGAGCATTGTGATGACAAGGGCATGGAACATTGGTCTAATATGTTTCATGGATTATTGCAATGACAGTTGGAATGGCGCATTGTGATGACAAGGTCATGGAGCATTGTGATGACCAGGTAGGTCATGCAGTATTGTGAAGACAGTTGTCAGGGAGTATTGTGATAACATATGTATTGGCCCATTGTGATGACAATGGCATGGAGCATTGTGATGCCAAGTGTCATGGAGGAATCTGATGACAAAGGTAATGGAGCATTTTGATGACAATAGCTTGGAGCATTGTGGTGACAAGGGTCAGGGAGCATTGTGCTGATATGTGCATGGATAATTGTGATGACAAGGGTCATGGAGCATTCTGATGACAAGCTTGTGGAGTATTTTGATGACAATGGCATGGAGCATTGTGATGAAAACGGCATGTGGCATTGTGATGAAAAAGGCATGGAGCCTTTTCCTGACAGGGTTCAAGGAGCATTCTGATGACAAGTGTTAGGGAGCATTGTGATGACAAGTGTATTGAGAATTGTGATGACAATGGTCATGGAGCATTGTGATGAAAAGGGCATGGAGTACTTTGATGACAGGCATCATGCAGCGTTGTGATGACAAGTGTTATGGAACACTGTGATCACAAGGGTTTGGAGCATTGTGATGAGAAGTGACATGGAGCCATGTGTTGACAAGGCCATGGAGCATTTTGATGGCAGGGGTCATGGAGCATTGTTATTACAGGTGTAATGGAGCATTGTGATGAAAAGGGCATGAATCATTGTGATTACAAGGTTTATGGAGCACTGTGATGACAAGTTTGTGGACCGTTGTAATGAAAAGCGTGTTTCACACTGTGATGACAAGGGTCATGGAGCATTTTTCTGACAAAGGCATGGAGCATTGTGCTGAGAAATTCATAGAGCATTGTGATGACAAGGGTCAAAGAGCATTGTGATGAAAATTTCATGGAGCACTGTGGTTAAAAAGGACACACAGGCTGTTGATGACGAGGGCATGGACCATTGTGATGACAAAGGTCATGAACCATTGTGATGACTGCAGTCACGGAGCATTGTGATGACAGGGTTCATGAAGCATTGTGATAACAAGGGCATGGAGCACTGAGATTAAAAGTGCATGGAGCATTGGTCTAATAATTTCATGGATTATAGCGATGATATTTGGAAAGGCGCATTGTGATCACAAGGGTATGGATCATTGTGATGACCAGGTCATGCATTATTGTGAAGGCAGTTGTCAGGGAGCATTGTGATGACATATGTAATGGCCCGATGACAACAATGGCATGGAGCATTGTGATGCCAAGTGTAATGGAGGATTCTGATGAAAATGGTAATGGAGAATTGTGAAGACAATGGATTGGCGCATTGTGATGACAAGGGTCAGGGAGCATTGTGCTGACAAGTGCATGGGGAATTGTGATGACAAGGGTCATGGAGCATTCTGATGACAAGCTTGTGGTGTGTTTTGATGACAATGGCATGGGGCATTGTGATGAAAATGGCATGGGGCATTGTGATGAAAAAGTCATGGGGCATTGTGTTGAAAAAGCCATGGAGCATTTTCGTGACAGGGTTCAATGAGCATTTTGACGACAAGTGTCAGGGAGCATTGTGATGACATATGTAATGGCACGATGACAACAATGGCATGGAGCATTGTGATGCCAAGTGTCATCGAGGATTCTGATGACAATGGAAATAGAGCATTGTGATGACAATGGTTTGGAGCATTGTGATGACAATGGTCATGGAGCATTGTGATGACAAAGGCATGGAGTATTGTGATGACAGGCAGCAAGGAGCATTGTGAAGACAAGTGTTATGGAATACTGTGATCACAAGAGTTTGGAGAATTATGATGAGAGATGTCATGGATCATTTTGATTTCAAGGTGCATGGAGCATTCTGATGACAAGGGCATGAAGCAATGTGATCCCATGGTTCATGGAGGATTGTGATGAAAATAGTATTGGAGTATTGTGATGACAAGCGCATAGAGCATTGTAATGAAAAGGTCATGTAGCATTTTGCTGACAAAGGCATGGAGCTTTGTGATGACAGGTGTCATGGAGCACTGTGATGACAAGCGTCACAGAGCATTGTGAATCCAGTGGTCATGAAGCATTGGGATGACAAGGGCATGGAGCATTGTGAGGTGAAGACCAAGGAGCATTCTAATGATATGTGTCATTGAGCTTTGTGATGACAAGGGCATGGCGAATTATGATTACAGTGGTCTTAGAGCATTGTGATGAAAAAGGCATGGATCTTTGTGATGAAAAAGGCATGGATCCTTGTCATTACAGGGTTCAAGGAGCATACAGACAACAAGTGTCAGGGAGCATTTTGATGACAAGTGTATTGAGCACTGTGATGACAAAGGTCATGGAGCATTGTGATGTGATGACCATGGATAATTGTGATGACGATCGTCATGGGGCATTTTGATGACAAGAGTTATGGAATATTGTGATCACAAGGGTTTGCAACATTGTGATGACAGGGTTCATGGATCATTTAGATGAAAAGGGGCATGGAACATTTTGATAACATGGGTTTTGGAGCATTGTGATGAGATGGGTCATGCGGCCTTGTGATGACAAGTCCATGGAACATCGTAATGGCAGGTGTCGTGGAGCATTCTTATGACAGGTGTAATGGAGCACTGTGTTGAGAAGGCCATGGAGCATTCTGATGACATGTGTCATGGAGCTTTGTGATGACAAGGGCATTGAGCAATGTGATGAGAGCATTCATGGAGCATTGTGATGACAATGACATGGAGCATTGTGAGGCCAAGGGTCAAGGTTCTTTGTGATGACAAAAGTCATGGAGCATTTTGATGACAAAGGCGTTGTGCATTGTCATGAAAAGGGCAGGGAGCATTGTGATGACAAGGTCATGGAGCAATTTGATGAAAATTGTCATGGAACATTTTGATGACAGGGGTTATGGAACATTGTGATATCAGGGGTCATGGAGCATTTTGATGAAAAGGGTTTTGGAGCATTATGATGACAGTGGTTATGGAACATTGTAATGTCAGGGGTCATCGAACATTGTGATGATAAGTGCATGTACCATTGTGATGACAGGAGTCACGGAACATTGTGACGACAGTGGTGAGGGAGTATTGTGATGAATAGTGATGTAACATGGTGATATGAGTGTTGAGAGAGCATTTTGATGTGAAGTGCATTGAGCATTGTGATGACAAGTTGTATGGAGCATTGTGATGACAAGATTGTGGAGCACTGTGATGACAAGCACATGGCGCATTGTGATGACATGTGTCATGGAGCATTGTGCTGGCAAGCGCATGGAGCTTTGTGATGACAAGGGTCATGGAGCATTGTGCTGAGAAAGGCATAGAGAATTGTGATGACAAGGGTCAAAGAGCATTGTGATGAAAATTTCATGGAGCATTGTGGTTAAATACGTCACAGAGACTGTTGATGACTAGGCCATGGACCACTGTGATGACAAAGGTCATGAAGCATTGTGATGACTGGAGTCACGGATCATTGTGATGACAGGGGTCATGGAGCATTGTGATGACAAGGGCATGGAGCATTGTGATGAGAAGGGCATGGAGCATTGTGATGACAAGGGCATGGAGCATTTTGATGAGAAAGTCATGGAGTATTTGAAGAAAAGTGTCAGGGAGCATTGTGATGACATATGTCATGGTCCATTGCGAAGTCAATGACAGGGAACATTGTGATGCCAAATGTAATGGAGGATTGTCATGACAAATATAATGGAGCATTGTGATGACTGGGGCTTGAAGCATTATGATGACAAGGGCCATTGATAATTTTCATGACAATGTCGTGAAGCATTGTGATGACAAGGTCCTGGAGCATTGTCATGAGAAAACCATGGAGCCTTGTGATGACAAATCTCATGGAGCATACTGATGAGAAGGGGCAGGGAGCATTGTGATTACAGGGGTCTTGGAACATTGTGATGACAAGGGCATGGAGCATTGTGAGGAGAAGGCCAAGCAGCTTTCTAATGATATGCTTCATTGAGCTTTGTGATGACAAGGGCATGGAGAATTATGATTACAAGGGTCTTAGAGCATTGTGATGAAAAACGCATGGATCATTGTGATGAAAAAGGAATGGAGCCTTGTCATTACAGGGTTCAAGGAGCATACATACAACAAGTGTCAGGGAGCATTTTGATGACAAGTGTATTGAGCACTGTGATGACAAAGATCATGGAGCATTGTGATGAGAAGACCATGGATAACTGTGATGACGATCATCATGCGGCATTTTGATGACAAGAGTTATGGAATATTGTGATCACAAGGGTTTGGAACATTGTGATGACTGGGTTCATGGATCATTTAGTTGAAAAAGGGCATGGAGCATTGTGATAACATGGGTCTTGGAGCATTGTGATGAGAAGTGTCATGGGTCCTTGTGATGACAAGGCCATGGAACATTGTGATGACAGGGGTCATTGAGCATTCTTATGACAGGTGTAATGGAGCACTGTGATGGGAAGGCCGTGTAGCATTCTGATGACATGTATCTTGGAGCTTTGTGATGACAAAGGCATGGAGCAATGTGATGAGAGTGTTCATGGAGCATTGTGATGACAATGATATGGACCACTGTGATGACAAGGGTCATGGATCTTTGTGATGACAAAGGTCATGGAGCATTTTGATTGCCAGGTCGTTGAGCATTGTGATGAGAAGGGCAGGGAGCATTGTGATGAAAGGTTCATGGAGCAATTTGATGAAATGTGTCATGGAACAATTTGATGACAGGTGTTATGGAACATTGTGATGTCACGGGTCATGGAGCTTTTTGATGAAAAGGGTCATGGAGCATTTTGATGGCAGGTGTTATGGAACATTGTGATGTCAGGGGTCATCGAAATTTGTGATGATATGGGCATGTAGCATTGTGATGACAGGGGTCATGGAATATTGTGATGACAGGGTTGAGGGAGAATTGTGACAAATATTGATGTAGCATTGTGATATCAGTGGTGACAGAGCATTTTGATGAGAAGTGCATGGAGAATTGTGATGACACGTTTTATGGAGCATTGTGATGACAAGATTGTGGAACACTGTGATGACAAGCGCATGGTGCATTGTGATTACATGTGTCATGGAGCATTGTGCTGACAAGCGCCTGGAGCATTGTGATGACAAGGGTCTTGGATTATTGGGCTGAGAAAGGCATAGAGCATTGTGATGACAAGGGTCAAACAGCATTGTGATGAAAAGTTCATGGAGCATTGTGGTTAAAAAGATCACAGAGACTGTTGATGACGAGGACATGGACCATTGTGATGACAAAGGTCATGAAGCATTGTGATGACTGGAGTCACGTAGCATTGTGATGACAGGGTCATGGAGCATTGTGATAACAAGGGCATGGAACATTGTCTAATAAGTTTCTTGGATTACTGCGATGACAGTTTGAATGACGCATTGTGATGACAAGGGCATGGAGCATTGTGATGACCAGGTCATGCAGTATTGTGAAGAGAGGTGTCAGGGAGCATTGTGATGACATATGTAATGGCCCATTGTGATGACAATGGCATGGAGCATTGTGATGCCAAGTGTCATGCAGGATTCTGATTACAAAGGTAATGTAGCATTGTCATGATAATGGCTTGGAGCATTGTGATGAGAAGTGTCAGGGAGCATTGTGCTGACATGTGCATGGAGATTTTTGATGACAAGGGTCATGGAACATTCTGATGAAATGCTTGTGGAGTATTTTGATGACAATGGCATGGAGCATTGTGATGAAAACTGCATGGTGCATTGTGATGAAAAAGGCATGGAGCCTTTTTGTGACAGGGTTCAAGGAGCATTCTGACGACAAGTGTCAGGGAGCATTGTGATGACAAGTGTATTGAGAATTGTGATGACAAAGGCCATGGAACATTGTGATCACAAGGGATTGGAGCATTGTGATGACAGAGGTGATGGATCATTTTGATTTCAAGGAGCATGGAGCATTGTGATGACAAGGGCATGAAACAATGTGATTCCAAGGTTCATGGAGGATTGTGATGACAATGGTAATAGAGTATTGTGATGACAAGCACATAGAGCATTATAATGACAAGGTCATATAGCATTTTGCTGACAAAGGCATGGAACATTGTGATGACAGGCGTCACGGAGCACTGTGATGACAAGCTCATGTAGCATTGTGAATACAGGGGTCATGGAGCATTGGGTTGACAAGGGCATGGAGCAATGTGATTACAGGTGTCTTAAGCATTGTGATGAAAAGTGTCATGTAGCCTTGTGATGACAAGGCCGTTGAACATTGTGATGGCAGGGGTCATGGAGCATTGGGCTGAAAATGTTCATGGAGTATTGTGAAGACAGGGGTCATGGAGCATTATGATGTCAAGGGAATGGAGATTTGGGATGACAAGAGTCCCTGATCATTGTGTTGTCAGGTGTCAGGGACTGTTGTGATGACTGTGGTCATGGAGAATAGTGATGATATTGGTCATGGAATATTGTGATGATTAGGTCATGGAGCATTTGGCTGAAAATATTCATGGAGTATTGAGATGAGAGTGGTCATGGAGCATTGCTAGGACAAGGGAATGAAGCATGGTGATGACAAGGTCCTGGAGCATTGTGATGAGAAGACCATGGAGACTTTTCATGAGAAATCTCATGGAGAATTTGGTTGAAAAGGGGCATGGAGCTTTGTGATTACAGCGGTTTTGGAGCATTGTGATGTCAAGGGCATGGATCATTGTGATGAAAAAGGCATGGAGCCTTGTCATGACAGGGTTCAAGGAGCATACTGACGACTAGTGTCAGGGAGCATTGTGATGACAAGTGTATTGAGCATTTTGATGACAAAGGTCATGGAGCATTGTGATGAGAAGACCATGGATAATGGTGATGATGAGCATCATGGGGTGTTGTGATGATAAGTGTTATGGAACATTGTGATCACAAGGGTTCAGAGCAGTATGATGACAGAGGTCATGGAGCATTTTGATTTCACTGTGATGAAATAGCATGAAGCATTATGATATGGGGCATGATGCATTGTGATGACAGGGTTCATGGAGCATTGAGATGAAAAGGGGCATGACATATTGTGATTACAGCGGTCTTGGAGTATTGTGATGACAAGGGCAAGGATCATTGTGATGTGAAGGCCATGAAACATTCTGATGACATGCGTCATGGAGGTTTGTGATGACAAGGGCATGGAGCATTGCGATTACAGTGGTCTTGATCATTGTGATGACATGAGTCATGGAGCCTTGTGATGACAAGGCCGTGTAACATTGTGATGGCAGGGTTCATGGAGCATTGTTATGACAGGGATAATGGAGCATTTTGATGAGAAGGGCATCGAGCATTGCTCTGAAATATTTCATGGATTATTGTGAAGAGGGTCGCATGGAGCATTGTGATGATGAGGGCACAGAACAGTGTGATACATGGGTCATGGGTCATGGAGCTTTGTGATGACAAGTCATGGAGCATTGTTATGACAAGCGCATGGATCATTGTGAACAGAAGGTCATGGAGTATGGAGAAGACAGGTGTCAGGGAGCATTGTGATGACATATGTCATGGTCCATTGCAATGACAATGGCAGGGAGTATTGTGATGCCAAATTTAATGGAGGATTGTGATGACAAATATAATGGAGCATTGTGATGACTAAGGCTTGTAGCATTATGATGACAAGGGACATCGAGAATTTTCATGACAAGGTCGTGAAGCATTGTGATGACAAGGTCCAGGAACCTTGTGTTGAGAAAATCATGGAGCCTTGTGATGATAATTATCATGGAGCATAGTGATGAAAAGGGGCATGGAGCATTGTGATTACAGGGGTCTTGGCACATTGTGAGGACAAGGGCATGCATCATTGTGAGGAGAAGGCCAAGGAGCATTCTGATGACATGTGTCACTGAGCTTTGTGATGACAAGGGCATGGGGCATTGTAATTACAGGGGTTTTGGAACATTGTGATGAAAAGGGCATGGATCATTTTGATGAAAAAGGAATGGAGACTTGTCATGACAGGGTTCAAGGAGCATACAGACAACAAGTGTCAGGGAACATTTTGATGACAAATGTATTGAGAATTATGATGACAAAGTTCATGGAGCATTGTGATGAGAAGACCATGGATAACGGTGATGACGACCGTCATGGGACATTGTTATGGCAAGTGTTATGGAATATTGTGATCACAAGGGTTTGGAGCATTGTTATGACAGAGGTCATGGAGCATTTTGATTTCATTGTGATGACAATAGCATGAAGCATTATGATGATGGGCATGGTGCATTGTGATGACAGGGTTCATGGAGCATTGAGATAAAATGTGGCATGGAGCATTGTGTTTACAGGGGTCTTGGAGCATTCTGATGACAAGGGCATGGAGCATTGTGATGGGAAAGCCATGGAACATTCTGATGACATGCGTCATGGATATTTCTGATGACAAGTGCATGGAACACTGTGATTACAGGGCTCTTCAGCATTGTGATGACAAGTGTCATGGAACCTTGTGATGACTAGGCTGTGGAGAATTGTGATGGCAGGGGTCATGGTGCATTGTTATGACAGAGGTAAAGGAGCATAGTGATGAGAAGCACATGGAACATTGGTCTGAAATGTTTCATGGATTATTGTGATGAGAGTGGGCATGGAGCATTGTGATGACAAGGTACAGAACACTATGATACATTGGTCATGCAGGGTTGTAATGAAAAGGGCATGGAGCATTGTGATGAGAAGGGCATCGAGCATTGTGATGACAAGTGTTATGCAGCTTTGTGATGACAAGGGCATGGAGCAATGTGAATAGAGTGTTCATGGAGCATTGTGATGACAATGACATGGAGCATTGTGATGCCAAGGGTCATGGAGCTTTGTGATGACAACTCATGGAGCATTTTGATGACAAGGGCATGGTGCATTGTGATGAGAAGGGCAGGGAGCATTTTGATGACCGAGTCATGCAGCAATTTGATAAAAACTGTAAGAAACCTTTTGATGGCAGGGGTTATAGAACATTGTGACGTCAGGGGTCATGGAGGTTTGGGATGAAAAGGGTCATGGAGCATTTTGATGACAGGGGTTATGGAATAGAGTTATGTCAGGGGTCATGGAACATTGTGATGATAAGGGGATGTAGCATTGTGATGACAGGGTCATGGAACATTGTGATTACAGGGGTGTGGGAGTATTGTAATGACTAGTGATGGAACATTGTGATATCTCTGTTAAGAGAGCATTTTGATGATGAGTGCATGGACCATTGTGATTACAAGGTTTATGGAGCACTGCAATGAGAAGGTTGTGGACCATTGTGATGAAATGTGCGTGGCACATTGTGATGACAATGGTCATGGAGCATTGTTCTGACAAAGACATGGAGCATTGTGATGGCAAGGGCATGGAGCATTGTGATGACAGGGGCATGGAGCATTGGTCTGACAAGTTTCATAGATTACTGTGATGACAGTGTGCAAGGTGCATTGTGATGACAACGGCATGGAGCATTGTGATGAGAAGGTCATGGAGTATTGTGAAGACAGGTGTCAGGGAGCATTGTGATGATATATGTCATGGTCCATTGCTATGACAATGGCATGGATAATTTTGATTCCAAATGTAATGGAGGATTGTGATGACAAATATAATGGAGCATTGTGATGACTGGGGCTTGGAGCATTATGATGACAAGGGCCATTGAAAATTTTCATGACATGGTCGTGAAGCATTGTGATGACAAAGTCCTGGTCATTGTGATCACAAATCCATGGAGCCTTGCGATGACAAGTCTCATGGAGCATACTGATGAAAAGGGGCATGGAGCATTGAGAATACAGGGGTCTTGGAACATTGTGATGACAAGGGCATGGATCATTGTGAGGAGAAGACCAAGTAGAATTCTGATGGCATGCGTCATTGAGCTTTGTGATTACAAGGGCATGGAGCATTGTGATGACAAGGGTAGTGGAGCATTGTGATGACAATGGCCATTGAGAATTTTGATGAAAAGGTCGTGAAGCATTGTGATGACAAAGGCATGGAGCTTGCTATGACAGGGGACATGGGGCACTGCGATGACATGAGCCTGGAGAATTGTAATGACAAAAGCATGTAACATTTTGATGAGAACTGTCATGGAGCATTGTGATGACAAGCACGTGGAGAATTGTGATGACAAGGGGCATGGAGCATGCTGATGACAAGCTTGTGGAGTATTGTGCTGACAAAGCATGTAACACTCTGATGAGAAGTGTTATGGAACATAGTGATGCCAAGGACGTGGAGAATTGTGATGACAGTGAACATGGAGCATTGTGATGACCAGGGCATGGAGCATTGTGATGGCAACACCGTGGAGCACTGTGATGAGAAGACCATGGATAATTGTGATGACAAGCATCATGGAGCACTGTAATGACAAGGGGTATGGAGCATTGTGATGTCAGGGGACATGGAGCCTTTGGATGAAAATGGTCAAGGAGCATTTTGATGGCATGGCTTATGGAACATTGTGATGTCATAGGTCATCGAACATTGTGATGATAAGTGCATGTAGCACTGTGATGACAGGAGTCATGGAACATTGTGATTACAGGGATGAAGGATTATTGTGATGAATAGTGATGGAACATTGTGATATCAGTGGTGAGAGAGCATATTGATGAGAAGTGCATGGAGCATTGTGATGACAAGGTTTATGGAGCATTGTGATGACAAGATTGTGGAGCACAGTGATGACATGTACATGGTGCATTGTGATGACATGTGTCGTGGAGCATTGTTTTGACAAGCACATGGAGCATTGTGATGACAAGTGTCATGGAGCATTGTGCTGAGAAAGGCATAGAGCATTGTGATGAAAAGGATCAAAGAGCTTTGTGATGAAAAGTTCATGGAGCACTGTGGATAAAAAGGTCACAGAGAATGTTGATGACGAGGGCATGCACCATTGTGATGACAAAGGTCATGAAGCATTGTGATGACTGGAGTCACGGAGCACTGTGATGACCGGGCTCATGGAGCATTGTGATAACAAGGGCATGGAGCATTGTGATGACAAGGGCATGGAGCATTGGTCTAATAAGTTTCATGGATTAGTGCGATGACAGTTGGAATGGCACATTGTGATGACAAGGGCATGGAGCATTGTGATGCCAAGTGTCATGGAGGATTCTGATGACAAAGGTAATGGAGCATTGTGATGACAATGGCTTGGGCCATTGTGATGACAAGGGTCAGGGAGCATTGTGCTGAAAAGTGCATGGAGAATTGTGATGATAAGGGTCACGGAGCATTCTGATGACAAGCTTGTGGTGTATTTTGATGACAATGGCATGGAGCATTGTGATGAAAACTGCATGGGGCATTGTGATGAAAAAGGCTTGGAGCCTTTTCGTGACAGGGTTCAAGGAGCATTCAGAAGACAAGTGTCAGGGAGCATTGTGATGACAGGTGTATTCAGAATTGTGATGACAAACTTCATGGAGCATTGTGATGAAAAGGGCATGGAGTATTGTGATGACAGGCATCATGGAGCTTTGTGATGACAAGTGTTATGGAACTTTGTGATTACAAGAGTTTGGAGCATTGTGATGACAGAGGTCATGGATCATTTTGATTTCAAGGAGTATGGAGCATTGTGATGACTAGGGCATGAAACAATGTGATCCCAAGATTCATGGTGGATTGTGATGACAATGGTAATGGAATATTGTGATGACAGAGGTCATGAAGCATTGTGATGACCGAGGTCATGGAGAATTTTGATTTCATTATGGTGACAGTAGCCAGAAGCATTATGATGATGGGCATGATGCATTGTGATGACAGGGCTAAGGAGCATTGGGATGAAAATGTTCATGGAGTATTGTGATGACAGGGTTCATGAAGCATTGTGATGACAGAGGTCATGGAGAATTCTGATTTCATTGTGGTGACAGTAGCCGGAAGCATTATGATGATGGGCATGATGCATTGTGATGACTGGGTTCATGGAGCATTGAGATGAAAAGGGGCATGGAGCATTGTGATTACAGTGATCTGGGAGCATTGTGATGACAAGGGCATGGAGCATTTTGATGAGAAGTCCATGGAACATTATGATGACATGTGTCATGGAGTTTTGTGATGACAAGGGCACGGAGCATTGTGATTGCAGGGCTATTGGAGCATTGTGATGACATGTGTCATGGAGCCTTGTGATGAAAAGGCCATGGAACAATGTGATGGCAGGGGTCATGGAGCATTCTTATGACAGGTGTAATGGAGCATTGTGATGAGAAGGCCATGGAGCATTTTGATTACAAGCTTTATGGAGCATTGCCATGACAAATTTGTGGACCGTTGTGATAAAAAGCGCGTGGCACTTTGTGATGACAAGGGTCATGGAGGATTTTTCTGACAAAGGAGTGGAGCATTGTGATGACAAGGGTCACGGAGCATTGTGATGGACATTTCATAGAGCATTGTGGTTACAAAGGTCACAGAGCCTTGTGATGGCGCAGGCATGGACCACTGTGATGACAAATGTTATGAAGCACTGTGATGACTGGAGTCACAGAGCATTGTGATGACAGGTGTCACGGAGCAATGTGATCAGTGCGTTCATGGAGCATCGTGATGACAATGACATGGAGCACTGTGCTCCCAAGCGTCATGGATCATTGTGATGACAAAGGTCATGGAGCATTTTGATGACAAGTGTGTTGTGCATAGTGATGAGAAGGGCAGGGAGCATTTTGATGACAGGGTCAAGGAGCAATTTGATGAAAAGGATCATGGAGCGTTTTGATGACAGGGGTGATGGAACATTGTGTTGTCATGGGTCATCGAATATTGTGATGATAATGCATGTAGCATGTTGATGACAGTAGTTATGGAACATTGTGATGCCAGGGGTGAGGGAGTATTGTGACGAATAGTGATGTAACATTGTGATATCAATGGTGAGAGAGCATTTTGATGAGAAGTGCATGGAGCATTGTGATGACAAGGTTTATGGAGCATTGTGATGACAAGATT